>NC_081425.1:48859378-49159378 GCF_949786415.1 Peromyscus eremicus | reverse complement strand
GTGGACTGAGTAACTACTGGTTGTTGCCTCCCAGTGAGTGTTTGGGAAGCTGAACATGTGGTCCATGAGGAGGTGCACTGTACCAGGAGAACCTAATGAGCTTGATAATATATTCAAGCAGAAGTCTGGAGAGTGTGTGTGGCAATGGACTTTAAGGGTGTGGGATAATGGTAGGAGGAACATAGAATGACTCAAGCTGAGTTTGTCAATATGAGCCCATTGAACAGAGATTCTAGGTTTACTATTGAACCTTGCACAGATTTTTTTAAAAAAGGTACCAAGGGTCTATTTGATTGGTTAGTTGAACTATTTGGGGAAAGGTGGTCTACTGAGAATGGGACTGATATTCTTGTTTTATTGTTGGATTCCCTGCTTAAAACCTAATCCTCCACAATGTGTGGGCCCAGAAGACATACCCTTCACTAATACTGTAAGATGCAAAAAGTGTGGGAGGGATGCCAGCACATTTGAAGAGCTTTGTTGTCACCCTTTTCCTTGGGCCAGACCTTAGAGTGGGAGATGCTGCTGCTCAGTTGGATGCATTAAATATGATGCACTTAATGGGCCCCAGAGCAGCAGGGGCCAGGAGGCAGCAAAACATCACCAAAGGCAAGATGAACATGCTTCGCATGGCGTGATCCTTGCATTGGATTTTTGGGACTGGCAAATCAATAACGGTGTTTCCTGGGGTGAAATAGATGAGTTTGTTTTTGTCTGATCTATACATGCACAAGACTCTAGAACAAAGGAAAGAATTGCTACATTTGATTATAGTAATGGGGATCCATGGCCCATCAGTCAGTTTTTGGAGGAGCCAGTTTACAGACCCAGAACCCCTTGAATGAAGGGAAGGCCAGGTCTCCCTGAGGGACAACCTTGCTACAAGACCTAAGAACTATACTGTTAGCCAGACTGCATATGTGTTACACTGTTAGCTAATCTCCCATCCTTCCCCCCCGAGAAACCCACATCTGTTTGCTAGAGGAACGGTACATAGGGACAGCAGATGTAGTGGCCACCCTCCTTCCTCCAGCCTGTACTTGCTGAACCAGCCTGTTCTGCAGCCGCATGCAAACCATAGCTACTATTTAGTGTGTTGCTAACATTCAGCTGGCCAAGGTCCAGGCTTGGATGCGTTGGGTGTCTTTGAGATCTCATTTTGCCCAGGCCACCGGTACCCATGGGCTCTCAGCAACAGACAGCAGCAGATGTGGGTTATTCCTTCTGAAGCCAGTTTACTCTGCAGAAACAAGAGTCAAGGAATGTTTTCTGTTCGTTTTAATTGGTTGTCTCAGTACATAAGTCTTGTTCCTCTCAGCCAGTACAGGCTACCCTGTCATCATTGAAGATGTTAGATGTGGGAAAGTGGCCAATTTTTTCCCTTTGTTCTGAGGAAGAACTGCAGTCAATCCGTCAGGCTTGTGTCTTCGGCAGTGCTGGCAATGAAGTTTTATACACTACAGTCAACGATGAGGTAACTTGGAAGAAAAAATTCAACCACTGTATTTTTAGTAATGGGTTTGTAAGTACCTTGTATGTGTGCGTGTGTGGGAGGGGAATAAAGGAACGAAACCTTTAAACAGAAGTATGGAAAAGCAATTTTTTTTTTTTTTTTTTTTTGTTGTTTCAAGATAAGCTTTCTCTATGTGGTCCTGGCTGTCCTGGAACTTGCTTTGTAGACCAGGCTGGTTTCAAACTCAGAGAGATCTGCTTGCCTCTGCCTCCCAAATGCTGGGATTAAAGGCGTGCACCCCTACCATTTGTCTGAAAAGCCAACTTTTATGTATTCTGTAACAAGGCAGTTTCCTTTAGGAAGGTTGCTTGAGTTAGCTTACAGACTTTTCAGAAATTGCCTCCTTGAACTGAGTGTTTTGTCCACAGATTTTTGTGCTCGGCACAAACTGCAGTGGCTGTCTGGGGGTAGGTGACGTTCAGAGCACCATTGAGCCTCGGAGACTGGATTCTTTAACTGGCAAAAAGATAGCCAGCCTCGGCTATGGCAGTGGCCCACACATCGTTCTTGCAACAACAGGTAATAGGAACTCAATGGATAAGTTTAGGGTATTGCTGATTTGTTAAGAAATAAGACCAGGATGCCCTGAACATTGAGAGCAAACTTTCTGATTGAGCAAGAGTTGCTGGCTCTGCTCTGTGAGCTTGGCCATGCATTGGGAACATGGAGTATGGCTGTACTTGAGCAGCAGAGAATGGTAGTTTAACACAGGGTGTCTCAACGGATGAAAGACAGTGCACACAGCCCTTCCGTTCCCCACTCGGTAAGTGTGAGAACTCTGCTTGCTCTGGATCTTAGGAAGCCTACACTTCTTAGATTCCTGGCCTGTAAATTGAGAGACCAAATGGTGATTCCGCCATTCCTCTAAGCATTCTGTAATTCTTACATTGAGTAAGTGGCTGATAGAAGTTTGCCTTAGTAGTATAGAGAAAACATTCTCTTGGCTACGTCGCGAACTCAGAGTTATACAGAATTAGAATTAAATTTTGCCTTTGAGGTATAAGTTCTGGCAATTTGGGCGGGAGTTTCCAGTAATAGGCAAGATGATTCAGACCATTTCTTCATTTAAAAAAAAAAAAAAAAAAAAAAAAGACAGCTGAAGTCTTAAGGGAAGGCGTCAGGTAAGGTGAGGAAACAGGAATAGTCACATGAGGCTGGAGGAGACTGTGAAGCTGGCCTGCTTTTGAGATACCCACCTGCCCAGCTGATGCTGAGCTATAGTTTGTACTCTTTAGGTGAAAGGTTACAGGTCAAGAGGTCAAGGTCCCGTGTAACTGAAGTATAATAGGAGACCTCCCATAGGCTGGGATGACAAACACCACACTCTCAGCACAGGATTTGCCACTTCCTAAGGATTGAATAGGAGAATTTCTTGCTTGGAGCATCCCAGAGAAGGAAAAAGAGAAAATGAAACAAACCGTCCCCCAGAATTTGCAGCAGGTTTGTGTCACGGTAGACCAGATGGTCTAAGTCTCAGGCCTTGAATTAGAAGCATGGACTTTATCAAAGGGTGCCGTAGAAGTGAATGCACATCCTTTTTAGAGCAAGTCACCTCCATTGGAAGCCCAGGAGGATCGCCAGAAACAGCTTGTTAGCGTCAGTGAGCAACAGCTTGTGGTCTGACACACATGTGGGCCCAAGGCACGTGGATGTGGCAGGAGACAGAGCTACAAGTGCAGCTTGCAGACTGTGGTTGGCCTTTCCTTGCAGTTCTAGGATTGAATAATGCTTCACCCCTGTAACGTGCTTGTTGCCATCAGCTGAGCAGGAGGTTGGCTGTGTACAGAGAAGTGATGTCAGCAGAGGGAAGCTGGGGATTTATAGGCTGAAGCTGTCCTGTTTGGAACTTGCCTCTTTGCACCCTCCCCCTTGGTTTCTGAGGTCAGATAATAATGCAGCCTTGCTTGCTGATGTGGAAAGTGAGCACAAGTGAGCACCCACTTTGGCTGGGTGCAGCACTGAGAGCTCAGTCCAAACCACCAACCTCCTGTAGGGTCTAATGTATGAGACCCAGTAGGAGTGGCAGACGGTGATTATTAAACATGAGCTGTTGGAATATCAGAAAAGAATTACAGAAAGCAAAACATTGACAGAGGAAAAAAGATCTACAGACAACATAGAAGATTTGGGAAAGACCCAGTGAGCAATTGAATTATCAAATGAACATTCATTGGGCAAGTTCTATAGCAATTTGTATATCACAAAGAAAGTCAAACCAGACGATCAAATGAAGTACACTCATAATATAACCTAAGTAATGTAGAAAACACAGATGACAGGGAGCATACATGTGACTTAGTTCTTCAAAGTTCAGAATCAGAAAACTAAATTCTTATATGTACGGTAGGGTACATATATGCAGGGCTTTGGGGGAAACATGCTATGATTTTTTTATCTGTAAATTGCACACATGTTCTATGAATTTTTATAATTGCACAAGTAATACAATAAATTTTAAAATATATTTGGTCATCTTTCTCTAAAGTAAATGAAGATCTAGAAGAGTTAAGTAACACCTTACACTCTTGACTTTTGATGTACTATTTTCTCTGCTTTATTTTAGTGTTTTATTTATTCAGAAATCATCTTTTCGCTATTTTTAAACTTCAGAGAGTTAAATTCCATTGTGTTGCTTTCACGTAGAAGGCAGTTTGGGTTTCCAAATAGATTCTGTCACAAGGTGAATTTGGAAGGAGGAAGTCGAGCCACCTTTGAAGCTGACTCTTAGTTTCCGTCTGTGGAAACTGAGGGACGTGTTGTAGTCTCATATAGAGAAGGATGTGTTGTGAAGGCTGTTCATCTTTCTTTATTTTCAGATGGAGAAGTCTTTACCTGGGGTCACAATGCTTATAGCCAGCTGGGCAATGGGACAACGAATCATGGTTTAGTGCCCTGCCATATCTCTACTAATTTGTCAAATAAACAAGTCATTGAGGTTGCCTGCGGGTCTTACCATTCTTTGGTCCTAACATCTGATGGAGAGGTGAGGATAATTAGCATAAACTCACTGATTTTTTTTTTCTATTTTTACAATATGTTCTATAGATTCCTTTAACTGCCCCCAAAATATGACTAGGCAATAAAATCAATAAAATTGAGTTTGCTTTGTATTGCTATAATAAAACATCATGATCAAAAGCAACTTGGGGAAGAAAGGTTTTATTTGCCTTACAGGCTACAGTCCAGGGAAATCAGGGTAGGAACTCAAGACAGGAATCTGGAAGCAAAACTGAAGCAGAGGTCATGGAGGAACTCTACTTACTGGCTTGCTCCCCCTGGCTTTCTCAGCCTGCTTTCTTATACCTCTCGGAACCACCAGCTCAGAGATGGCACTGTCTTCAGTGGCCTGGTCCATGCCATACCAATAATTAATCAAGAAAATACCCTATGGACTTGCCTGTAGACAATCCGATGGAGGCATTTTCTCAATTGAGTTTCTCTTCCCAGATAACTCTTCCCAGGGTGCTCTAGAGGAACAGAACTTAAAAAGGGATCTATCTATCCATCCATCCATCTATCTATATCTAATCATTATATATATATATGTATATACATGAATAATAAGATAGATATGGGATTTAGATATATAGATATGTAGATGGGATCTATAGCTAGATATATGGTAGATCGAGATATATATATATATATATATATATATATATACACACACATATATATATGGTAGATCGATAGATAGATATAAACAGATAAGATATATATATGGGATTTACTAGAATGGTTTACAGTCTGTGGTCCAGCTAGTCCAACAATGGCTACCTACCAACAGAAGGTCCAGTAGTACAGTTCTTTTTCAGGCCACAAGGCTGGATGCCTCAGCTGGTCTTCAGTATATACTGGAATCCTAAAGAAGTAGGCTCTAATGCCAGTGGAGGAATATGCTCATTAGTGAGGCGAGAACAAGCCAGCAAAGAGAACAAGCTTTTTCTTCCATGACCTTTATATAGGCTGCCACCAGAAGGTGTGGCACAGACTAAAGGTAGATCTTACCACCTCAAAAGATCTGAATAAAAGGTGTATCTTCTTACCTCAGAGATCCAGAGTAGAAGTGGGTCTTTGTACTTCTGGTGATTTAATTAATTAAAAAAAAAAAAACCCTCACAAATATTCAACAATTTGGGTTTTGTTTACAACCAAGAATAGCCATCACATCTAGCTTGTGCCAGATTGTCAAAAAACTAACCAAAGTATGAGCTAAGTGGGGATGTTTAAGATAACTGCCCCTCAGACTCAGCCTTATTCTTGGTAGCAACTTATTATCATGATGGTTGTATTATGACATTTCCCTGTATGTAGTAAGGACTTCAGTCACTACAAATCGTAAAAGGACTCATTATTACTTTTATAATGCTATAACAAAGGTCTTATTTGCAAAATAAAAAAGTCCCAAAATGTTGAAAAATATGGCTGTGGTGGGCAGGTATTTTGTATTATAATTGTTACTCTTGTAGAGATAACACAAGCGTTATAAAATAATACTTTCTCTGCCTATATTGTGAGACCAGTAGGGAAGGAAGCTCTTTGACAGGATGGTGAGATGCCCTGAGCACATGTCAGTGTACAGCTGAGACACTTTATCAAACGTGTTTTGTTTATCAATCTTCTTTTTCACATAGGTATTTGCCTGGGGTTATAATAACTCTGGGCAGGTAGGCTCTGGATCAACCGCTAATCAGCCCATTCCTCGAAGAGTCACTGGATGTTTGCAGAATAAAGTAGTTATGAACATAGCATGTGGGCAGATGTGTTCCATGGCCGTTGTGGACACTGGAGAGGTAGGAAGGTTACTTCATACTTGGCTTCAAAAGTTTTCTTTGTCTCCTTAGTGTCATATAAGCATGGTGTGCTTCTCAACAACAGGACTGAACTACTGAGTGCTATGGTTCTTATCTTTCCCCAGGTCTATGTCTGGGGTTACAATGGGAATGGACAGCTGGGTCTGGGCAGCAGTGGCAACCAGCCAACCCCCTGTAGAGTGGCAGCCCTGCAAGGCATCCGTGTCCAGCGGGTACGTATCCTGGTGGTCTGTGCAGTGCACTGGGTCCCGGTTTTCTTGTGATACACATGGGAAGTTCAGCTGGTTTGATGCTTCTGTTGAAGTAAAGGTTAAAGCCCCCTTTGCCTTGAACTAAGGTATACCTGTTTATAGAGATGCTGTTTCTCTATCAGTTTTGTGAATTGTACCGAGAATGTAAGTTGCACACCCTTTCCTGAAGAATCTTTGAGAGCATATATGCCAACAGTTTTAAAATTTTTTCATGCCTTTTTACCTGTAATTCCACTCTTAGAGAATTCTCCTATGGAACCAAAGAGAAAGTCTCATATAAAATTAGTTCAGTCAGTGAAATCCATTAATATGCATTAATAGTTATAATCTTAACAAAGGAATTCTTGGGGAGAGAATAGACAAAAATGGTTAAGAAGAATGTAAGAAAAGTAAGTTTAATAAAAAGGATAGGCATTGTATCTCATTTACAAATGAGATTGATGGTGACGCTCTTCTTGAGACAGAGTCTCACTGTTAGCTCAGGCCATGCCTGTGAACCTCGTGCTGCAGCCAGCTTCCTGACTGCAGAGATTACATGTATGTGCCACCATAACCAGCTTACAAAGTTGTTTTTTGTTTTGTTTTGTTTATTTTTAAGACAGAGTTTCTCTGTGTAACAGTCCTAGCTGTCCTGGAACTCACTTTGTAGACCAGGCTGGGCTCGAACTCACAGAGATCTGCCACCATCTGCCTGCTAAGAGCTGGGATTAAAAGTGTGCATCACCACTGCCTGGCTTTACAAAGAATTTTTATTATTATTTTATTTTATTTTTTTTTGGCTTTTTTCGAGATAGGGTTTCTCTGTGTAGCTTTGTGCCTTTCCTAGAACTCACTTGGTAGCCCAGGCTGGCCTCGAACTCACAGAGATCTGCCTGGCTCTGCCTCCCGAGTGCTGGGATTAAAGGTGTGCGCCACCATTGCCCGGCTACAAAGAATTTTTAATAGTGGGGAGAA
Source organism: Peromyscus eremicus (assembly GCF_949786415.1). NCBI lineage: Eukaryota > Metazoa > Chordata > Mammalia > Rodentia > Cricetidae > Peromyscus > Peromyscus eremicus. Next base: position 49,151,846 of record NC_081425.1, on the reverse strand, counting down.
AGCAATGTCAAAGTAACTTTAGGTTAAAAAGATAGAAGATAGCTACATATGCTACCACTTAAAAATTTGTACGTGCATGTTTCTTCTGTTTTCTTTTCTTTTTTTTTTTAATTTTATTTATGATCATTGGTGTTTTGCCTGCAATGTATGTCTGTATGAGGGTGTCAGATCCCCTGGAACTGGAGTTATAGACAGGTATGAGTTGCCATGTGGGTGCTGGGAATTGAACCTAGGTCTTTTGAAGAGCAGCCAGTGCTCTTAACCACTGAACCATCTCTCCTGCCCCGTAAGTGCATATTTTTATATCTGAAAAGTTGGGGAAAAAAAACTTCTCAATTCCTGGTCTTGAGAACATTTCAAGCTGGCAGTGGTGGCGCACGCCTTTAATCCCAGCACTCAGGAGACAGAGGCAGGCGGATCTCTGAGTTTGAGGCTAGCCTGGGCTACAGAGTGAGTTCAAGGACAGCCAGGGCTGCACAGAGAAACACCCTCTCGACACCAGAGAGCTTCTTTCCTCCATTTTCCACAGTAAGCATGTTTTCCTTCAATAACTAGAAGAAAGAATTAGGTGTCTGTGTCTTACCCTGGCCTCACAGCCCTGGGTTCTCCGGGAGTAGTGAGTGCTGCTGGAGAGCTCACTGCAGTGGGCTGAGCCAGCGGAAGTACTGGGGGTGATCTCTGCAGTACTGGCCACTCAGCTGGGCCTGCACTACTACCAGAGAGTACTGGTTCTTTCACTGTCTGCCCTTAGGGGCAGTCTGCCCTTCCTCGGCTTCCATTTTAGGCTTAACCTCCTTGGTAAAAGTGAAACATTACCCTTTACTTGCAGACCTGACAAGATTTGTCTTTTGTCCTTCTAGGTTGCCTGTGGCTACGCACACACATTAGTATTAACAGATGAAGGTCAAGTGTATGCTTGGGGTGCAAATTCTTATGGCCAGTTGGGCACTGGCAATAAAAGTAACCAGTCCTACCCTACCCCTGTTATTGTGGAAAAGGACAGGTAAGGTGGACATTTCCAAATCACCTCCATGGTCTTTAGTGTGGAATTATGGGAAGTCACTCTTAGCATTGGACTACTCTTTAGCCAGATTGTTCATTCCTTGTTGAAGTTGCCTTGTGAGTTGTTGGGGACATGGCGCTCCTGTGTCACTTGCCTGTATGTCACTGTCCCCCAGTGCTGTCTGTGTAGACTGCAGTGAACTGTCAGGAGAGCTCTGTGTGCACGTCGTGGGCTGAGTGCTCTCTCCTTGCTTTTGTTCTCCTCCTCAAAGGGAAGGTGGTAGTGAGTGTTTGTGATCTGTCTTCTGTGGCTGGGGAAATTACGGGGTTTTGAGTGGGGTATGATATGACGCCAGTCTCTCAGCCCCTTACAAAACCTGCCGGTTAGAAGGGCAGGGTGGTTTCATTGTTTTAACATCACAGACTTGTGCTGTGCAGAGGAGTGAAGTGCTAGAAAAGGAGGACTCGGTTTTGAGTCATTTCCAAGTGATCCTAGTGATTTTGAAAGCCTCTGGCTTCCTCAGTCAGTCACGGCACTGCCTTTCCCCTGTCGTCTGGACTCCGTGTGTGGCACAGAGACATTACAGTACTTCCCCTTCAACCCAGCGATGCTGTCACTATGAAAATTAATGTGCTCTTCCTATTTTTATTCCACATAGTAGTTTTTATATTTGATTTAAATAAATATGTGGATTAATAGATTAGCTGACATAGGGCTTCTTTTGATTTTTTTCCCATTGGGATTCTTTATAAATTGTCATTTTTATTTACATACTGTAAACATGGTTAATTTTACATAACCTGTATAGATCTGGAAAAACCACTTTTTTTAAGCTAAAAGTTTGAAAATAGGACCTTTGACTCTTTAAATGGGGAACAGGGGAGATAGTGGAGGCAGGAACTGGTGCATAGATGCCTGTGATTCCATCATTTGCTGGCCTTGTAAAGTATCCACAGAGGTCAAGGAAAGCAGAAGGGATATTTTCTCACAACCGAGCAACTATAAAAATGCCTCAGCCCGCCCATGCAGTCAGTAGAGACACTGGTACGCAGCCTGAACACCAGTGCTGGAGGTCAGAGAGGGGAGCATGGACAGCAGAGTGACTCACGGCCCTTCCCTCGTGGTACTTCCACACTTAGCATCTCATCAGCTAAGACTGGCTTGCATTGCCTTGCTCTCTCTGATCCAGAATGAGATCTCATCTTCCCAGTGGTCCACTCTGGAGCAGACTGTGGGCCACTAAGAGGGGGCGAGAGCCGGAAGCTGAGACGCAGCGGAGGAAGCGATGGGAGTGCACATTGCCAAGCAGGGCTCCGAGCTGCCTGCCCCGTGCTCTGGACGCAGACACTGGGCTCCTCCTGTGCATTTCAGCCCACATACGTCAGGGATGACTATTCTGAAAGGATCTCCCTGGTCTCCTCAGTTTCCCAGCCTTGAACTCCAGGTGGCAGTTTCTGAGCTTTCACAATGTCAGTCAGGCCTCAGTTGCTGGCATGTGGTGAATCTGCTAGGACTTGTCCAGCAGCGCCCGGCCCTACCCAGTGGCTGAGCCTCACACATCGGTCATGCCTTCTTCTGACTCTTGTGGGGCTCTTCCAGAAAAGCCTACTTAGGAATGGGATTGAATTTTGGGTGGGGCAGGGGTGAGTCTATGGTTGTTAGTGCCTGTTCATGGTGAAAGAAAAATAAAATCCACCTACATGGATTCTCTGCTCAAAAGGAAACGTTTTTAAAAGGTTTAGCACATGTGTCCTTGTTCTTAAGTTTATCCCGAGAAGGCATATTATAACTTACAATGTAAAATTAGCCATGCCTTGAATTTCTGATCATTCTGTGGCCTCTGGAGCTCTTCAGTTGTCTACTGGGCTTTCCGGAGCCATGACTGGGAATCAGCTTCTAGGTTTGCCTTTTCTATGGGGATGCTTTTTCTCCATTGTTCACCAACACAAATAACCTCTCTTTGTTCTCTGTTCCTGTTTTTATTTATATTCTTTCTCATACTCTGCCTTTTCATTTCCAGTGTTTCACAGCCATTAAGCTATGTGGTGGGGGAGGCCATTCCACTGAGATGATAGAAAACACGTACGCTAAGAACTTGTAGTAATTTCCCCATTCACTTTGGCTACAAAATAAGTGTGAAATGTGCCAGGGTCTAGACAGTGGAGGTTAGCTCAGTTCACACCTGTTAACTGTTGCCTGTCAGCCCAGAAAAGGCGAGATTCAGACTGTGTTTCTTGGTACAAAATCAGGATTTTTTTATATTTGTTGATTGTTTGTTACTTTTGAGGCCTCTGTAAAACTTGCAGGTGGCTGTAGCACTGAAGTAAATTCTATTCCCTCAGGAGTTCTTTTTTTTTTCCTTTTTTTTTTTTTTTTTTTTTTTTGAGATTTGGTGTTTTCTTATATTCTTCCCCTTCCCCCAACTCCTAGTTCTTCCTCCACTACCTAGCTACCTACCTGTCTTAGGGTTTCTGTTGCTGTGAAGAGACGCCATGACCACGACAACTCTTATAAAGGAAAACAGTTAATTGGGGCTGGCTTACAGTTCAGAGGTTTAGTCCATTATCATCATGGTGGGACCTGGTGGCATGCAGGCAGATATGGTGCTAGAGAAGGAGCGAAGAGTCCTACATCTTATCTCACAGGCAACAGGAAGTGATCTGAGACACTGGGCATGGCTTGAGCATACATGAGACCTCAAAGCCCACCCCCTACAGTGACATACTTCCTCCAACAAGGCCACACCTACTCCGACAAAGCCACACTTCCTAAGAGTGCCACTCCCTATGAGCTTATGGGAGCCAATTATATTCAAACCACCATAGTACCCAACTTCATATACTTTCTCTCTCTTCCAGATTTTTTTTTTTTTTTTTTTGGTTTTTTTTTTTTTTTGGTTTTTTGAGACAGGGTTTCTCTGTGTAGCTTTGCGCCTTTCCTGGAACTCACTTGGTAGCCCAGGCTGGCCTCGAACTCACAGAGATCCGCCTGGCTCTGCCTCCCGAGTGCTGGGATTAAAGGCGTCGGCCACCACCGCCCGGCTACTTTCTCTCTCTTAAAAAACAACAAACCAAAACCAAAACCAAACTGCACACTTGTGGACACACATACACACAGGAACCCGGCCTAGGCCTGACCTCAGAAGGAACAGAGTAAGAACAGCTCACCAATGCTCACAGGAAGGTGGTATGGTATGGCTCCTCCTCTAACTCAGAGAAAAGCTGTGATTTTACTACTGATAGCTAAGACGTTCAAGTGCTTAAAAACAAAAACCTTTTGTTAACTACTTAGCTGTGTGTGTGTGAGTGTGTGTGTGTGTGTGAGTGTGTGTGTGAGTGTGTGAGCCCACCACAGTGCTGCTTCAGCCCCCCTTCAGGACCATGGGGTTGGGGTGGTCAGGGCTCACACTCCAGAGCCACCTCTGACTCCTCCTGCCTGTGGTCATCCGGGCTACCTTGATGCTGCTTGGTGACAGGGCTCGGCTGTGGTGGGAACCTGCATGGGTCCTCCCAGCTAGCCTCCCAGGCTGTCCTTTCTCTCCCTTACAGTCTGTTGTGGACACTGTCCTAGAACACTGTCCTCTTACCTCTGTTCAGAGCCCTCTCCACTCACCTGCCACATCAGACATGATGGAGCTCACAGGCCTTTGCTGATAGATACCGTGGTTCATAGCAAACCCCGAGGCTCACTGGCCCCCAGACTGGCTTGTCTGTTCCACTTAGACGCTCTGTCCACGCCTCCCTCCTGCCCTGCCCTGCCTGCCTCTGCCTCCTCCCAGGCTCTGTGTTCCTCTGACAAATTCCAAGTCTCCTGGTCCTGGTAGCTCTCAGGTCTGTTCTTACCCAGCAGAGCTGGTGGACTGCCATACTCTGGTCTGCAGCTTCCCGCCAGGTGGATGGCCAGCTCCCATGGTTGGCCTCTGTAGCTCCTACAGCAGCAGCTGTTAAAATGATCATAGTCGTGGAAGAAGATACGGTTGATGTCTTGCTCTTTGGGGTTGCCTTGCTTCATTTCTTCTGTACCACAGTGCCTCTAAGACAGTGGCTGCTCTATACCCTGTACTCTGTCTAAGTTGTGCACTTTGCTCTCCCCACCTTGATTTTTTTCTTTAAAAAGATAATAAAACTGATTATAAGACTATAAATGATTTGGCTTATATAAACTACTGTTGCCTGAGGGCTAGTGTGGTACTCAAAGCAGGATGCTCTGAATGGCTGGCATTGAGGCCCTTGTGTCTTCTGTGAGGTGGGAAGCCCGCCAGTAAATTGATGGGAGTAGTGGACACATTTATCTTCTAGTAGATGAATTTCATTTCCTGACTTCTCCTGCTTTCCATATCTGTTGAAAAATGTATAGTAACTTTCTAGCGTGATCATGGGGGCCATTTTCCCATTGTGCAAGGCTGTTCTGCAGAGCACGGGATATGGGCATCAATTGCATACAGACACAAGCATGCAATGGTAGGAGAGACTAGGAGGGCCTGCCAACTCAAACAGACCATCTCTACACGAGGCATTTTCATGTAAAGTGATATGTTAACTAGATGACCAGAGGCCATGGCTGTGTACTGCACACACTCCTGTCTGAGGCTAAAGGTCCGAATGGACTCTCTTATGCTCGTTTTCAAGCATGGAACTGAAAGTAAGCTATTTATCTAACCTAAGGAATTAGGATTAAAAATAACAATATCCAAATTTCCCAAACAGGCCCATTGAAATTGCGTGACACCGAAGTTCCCTGTTGTAGTCCTTATGCAGAAAGGGTCACTTGATGTCACCCAGTCACTCATTTCCCTGTGGTTTTGATGGGGAAAACAACTGAACTGACCAACTGTCTCTGTTGGTTTCTGCTTATTTCTCTCATTCCTTCTGTTTACAGCCTCCTTTGGCTCAGCCCACAGGACACTTTATTTTGTGATGTGTGATTGCCCAATTGTAGAAGTGAAGAGAGCTAGTTAAGGTTGCTGTAGGAAGTTCTGATTTTGGCCTTTTATGGCAGCAGCAGTACAGAGGCCCTTACTATGCTGGTCGCTACACCAAACACGGCCCAGCATAGACCACTTACCATTCAGTTCTCACCCTAGATGAAACCAAGACTCTTGGAGCCAGGGTTCATTCAGTATAGTGCATCCTCTCAGCATGCAGAAGGTGAGGGTCATTCAGTATAGTGCATCCTCTCAGCATGCAGAAGGTGAGGGTCATTCAGTATAGTGCATCCTCTTAGCATGCAGAAGGTGAGGGTCATTCAGTATAGTGCATCCCCTTAGCATGCAGAAGGTGAGGGTCATTCAGTATAGTGCATCCTCTCAGCATGCAGAAGGTCCAGAGTCATTCAGTAGGACATCAAGACAAGAAGCTATTGAGTTTATTGTGCAGATAAAAGCCAGAGTGACTTTCAGCCCTCTCCCTTTAAAGTGACTGAAGGTTTGTTTGGTTTGGGTGACAGGGATAAGCCCCGGGCAGCTCACTTGCTGAGCGATTGCCTATGTGCTGAAACCCATCCCACCCTGAGCTTTCCTTTATTGACCCAGATTAGATGGTCCATGTCTTCGTTATCTAGTTTGTAATTTTTTAAGCATAAAACGTTACATTTTTAACTCAAAGCAGGATGGTATTTTTAAGGCCTATTGGTAACCAATAGATCCTCATGAGTTAGAAATGCCATTGAAGTATAACTCCAGTATTTGGTGACTGCAAATTTAGGAAGTGAGGTGTACAGGTCTTGCTTTGTTCTTTTTGTTCCTTGGACCCACTCACTTCTGTCAGGTAGTTAGTTCACGATAGACTGGTCAGGTGCACCCAGGGGAAGGAGAGGCCGCTCCTTTTCCTCCTGTTCACTGTATCCCTGTGGTGTTCGCTTGTGACTTTAGGATCATAGAGATCGCAGCCTGTCACTCCGCCCACACGTCTGCCGCCAAGACCCAGGGTGGTCATGTGTACATGTGGGGCCAGTGCCGCGGCCAGTCGGTGGTCCTTCCCCACCTCACCCACTTCTGCTGCACCGATGACGTCTTTGCCTGCTTTGCCACGCCTGCTGTCACCTGGCGCCTCCTCTCTGTGGGTAAGCGTGCCCTGTCCATTTGGGGCATTTCCTGAGGAGTGGGAAGAGGACTGGGGCCGTCACTGGGGACAGGATCTGTGAACTTCCTTTGTGGGGGCTCCCGGGAAAGGGAATCAAAACTCCTGGGAGCAGCACCAACACGAATTAAAGGTAATTTGATTTGATTGCTTTTTTACTTTAACTGGAAACTGCATCTTTTGTTTTTAGCTAGAAACATTCTGAACATTCAACTTTCTAAAATTTTACTCAGTTAGTGAGAGAGTTGGAAACATTTTTGGTTTTGCCAAATTTATAGTGAAGTTTTGGAGATATGAATCTGTATTCAGGGGTGAAGCCTTGTGTAGCTGGTCAGTTGTTTGGGGGAGGAGCCTTTCCTGAATGCCCAAAGAGTAGGGTCTCCTTGCCTCCGTGTCCAGCCGTCTGTGGCTGACCCTACACGTGCTGTGCTGTTCTCTTAGAACCCGATGACCACCTCACTGTGGCCGAGTCACTGAAGAGGGAGTTTGACAACCCTGACACTGCAGACCTCAGGTTTCTGGTTGACGGAAAATACATCTATGCTCACAAAGTCCTCCTCAAAATTAGGTAAGAACCGTGGCTCTGCGGGTCGGTCGTGCTTGGTACCCATCAAGCCTGATGACCTGAGTCCCATCCGTGGGTCCCATATGGTGGACAGAGAGAGCTGTCCCCATTTGTGACCTCTACATGTATTCTGTGGGACACTGGGACACACACACACACACACACACACACACACACACACACACACACACAGTTTAAAATAATTAGTAAGAGCTCGTCTCTTGAGAATTGAAATTAATTCATATGTCGGTTGTTTCAGGTGTCCAAGGGACAGTGCCAGGCACTTGAGTAATCAAGAACCAGCTCTGTCAAGGCCATTTTTGCCCTTGAAGCACACAGTGTGGGTGGGGGCAATGGAACGAGATATGGAAAGAGGGTGGGCCGTGAGTACTGAGTCTGTGTTCAGGGACAGCTCACGTTAGAAAGCTCCGGTTATGGCTTCTGTCCTTGGTGACTGTGTTTAGCCCTTGGGATAGGGCCAAGTGCTCTGATTTACTTTATTGCCTGGACTGGAATACATCCCTGAGGACAGCCATGGTAACCCTTCTTCCTAGGCTTAACTTTCAGATGCTGTTAAAAAAACAAAACCAAAAAAAAAAAAAAAAAAATGGTGGTCGGGCAAGGCTTTCCCAGACCAAGGAGGCCTGGGTGATGCCAACACAAAGATGTCTTAAATCATATTTAGTATGTTTAATTTCTAAGCACTGAATGATAGCCACTCACCTTTGTCCCATGTACATAGTCTAGGAAGCCACTGCTTTACTTTCAGATACAGAAAAAGTCTGTCATACCTCAAAGATCCCACAGCCCCATCTTGAGCAGCTACTGATTTTTTTCTGGCATCATAGATACTTAGCATTCTTTAGAAGCTCGTATATGTAATGTAATTATATGGCATTTCTTTTTTTCTGCCTGGCTTTTCCCTCTTAGTATAATGATTTGGGATTTTGTTGTCACTGTGTAAAAGGTATTTAAATCTTCTTTCAGTGACTCACAAACCCAGTGTGGTGTTTCAGTCTCAGGTTCCCATCTTGTAAGGTCACACAGTGCCACGTGAGTTCACGCTCACCACAGAGCATATACTTTCATCAAGGAAGTGGGGGTTTAGCTTACAGGGCACTTTTATACATGTGGCCTAGACCATAGCAGCTTACTTTTTCACAGTAGCAGTTGGTTTTTCTCCGAGGCTGGAAGGAAAACCCAGGCCTCCACTTGAGCTTCTGGTCATGGCAATCTTTGTGTTTTTGAGGCCTGAGCCATGTGGCGTTCTCTGAGTCTGCCTGTGTCCAAATCTCCCCCTTTGTCTGATTGCATTGGAGCTACCACAGTGACTTGACTTAACTTGGTGTCTTCTGTAGAGAGCCTGTCTCCAAATACGGTCACATTGTAAGTTACCAGGGGTTAGACCATCAACACAGGAGCTTTTCGGGGATCTAATTCAGACTGAATGGGGTAAAGAAACAAAATTATTCCCTTATCGAAACAATGCTGGTCAGTAAGGATAGTCTGAGCAGGACACAGAGGCCCTGCCGTGTCGCCGTCAGTTGAGTTGTAGAGACAGCTGCCTGCGCTGCCCACTGCGATGATTGACTGACACAGGAGCATTGACTTACTTAGTGTTTGGTACTGCTGAGCTGGACCTTCAGCTTGAAAGCTTCTTACCTTGGCTCAGGTTTGATCGGAGGTTTCACTCTGTGATTGGTTTGCACCGTTGTTGGGGCCTCTTGAAAGGCAGCATATCATGGTAGGAAGTGCTTGGGGGAACAGCATCGCTAATACCATAAGCCAGGGATCAAAAGGAGCTTGGGTTCCACAAACCCCTTTGGGTTCATTTCCCCAAGGATTGAAGACCTCATAGTAGGTCGCCCTATCTAAGCCTTACCTCTTAAAGGTCCTATTACCTCCTCAGATTGCCACCCTGGGTCCAGGCTTGGACAGATGGGCCCTCAGGGGACACCCAGTATCTAAGTAGCAAATAGGAAGGTATACGACTTCAATAGAAAGTCCTCAAGCAGCCCTGTGACTCCAGCTCAGAACCTGGGATATGATCTTTCTTTCTTCTTTCAGGTGTGAGCATTTTCGTTCTTCATTAGAAGACAGTGAAGATGATATTGTAGAAATGAGTGAGTTTTCATATCCTGTGTTCCGAGCTTTCCTGGAGTACCTCTACACGGATAACATCAGCCTATCTCCTGAGGAGGCAGTAGGTAATCACCACAGACTTTACCAAGGAATTGGCAAAATGTTGAGTCATTAGGAAGGCAGGCTTCTTTCCACCCCAGGAGAAAGACACCGTGACCACTTGCAGGAGCTCCTCTGTCGATGCCGAGCCCAAGCTTTCTCTTTGGTGCGTGAGATGGAACACTTGGCTTTGCTCCTACTCCACCGCTGAACCACACTCTCAGGCCCTGAACCCACACTTCCCTTGTTGCTACTGCCTGTGAAGGTTGAGTAGGCAGATCCAGGAGGAGGTCCATAAGACCCAGTGTCCGTCCACTGGAGTATCACAGGAAGCATGCAGGAGAGGGAGGACAGCAGATGCCAGTGTGTGGAGAGGCAGAGCCCTAGGAGGTCTCTTCATCAGTCCCCCAGAGGAGCTCGAGGCCACATCTGCTACACAGCACTTGTGAAAGTGGGCATTTCTAGGTGGCTCAGTTAAATACTTCATGATCTGGGCAGAAAGACAGAATGGATTTGTGTGTGTGCATGTGTGTGTGTGCACTTGTGGGCACACATGTGAGGACTCAGGATGATTTAGCCCGGCCATATATATCCTCAGCAAAACTCATTTACCACTGGCAAAGTCTGACATTTATCCTAATTAATAAGCCCTTTAATGAACATTCACTACTCCCTAATAAAAAGGTGTATGACTAAAGAAAGGAGAAAAAAGCAAAGACATACCATTGTCCCTCATATAACAATCCATATTACCAGAGCAGGACAAAGTCCCTCAGAGAAAGCTATTTGTTTTTAAAATGTGAAAAATAGTATAAAGGGGCCAGTAGCCCAACAGGTAGAGGTGTTTGCTGCCAGGCCTGACAAGCCAGAATTTGAACCGATTCCCACAGGTCATCAGCCTTTCAGTTTGGCACCGTGAAGCTATTCACATGTGGGAGGATTCAGCATGGGGCGGCTTCAGGACAGAGGGGGCGGTGAGAAACGACAGCAAATACAGACTGCCCCTCTAGGAGTCTGGCTAGAGGAGAAGATGGGTTGGGAAGCAGATGTGCCCAGAAAAGGGGGTTCCTTTCTATCCTTTGGTGCAGGAATTGAAGGTAGGGCTTGAGCCTGCTACGTGGTGCACATGTGCCCTGCGTCACTGACACCCCAACCCCAATCCGGCTCTGTCCTTTTTAATTCTGTGACAGCATGTCTGCTGATGGGCATGGCCTTGGAGAAGATTCTGTGCAGGAGAGGGTAATTAAGAGAAACCCAATCCTGCTGTTTCGTTTCTAGGAAACGTCATTCAAGCCATTCTTATGTTACTCCTGTTCTTCAGTAGTGTTTCTCTGTTAGCTCAGCTCAGCTGCCTTCTTAGGAAGCTACCGTCAGCAGCATGGCCATAGTGTCTGCTGCGCAGAGCTAGCTCACTGTGCCTGATGGTGGCCGTGTTCACATCCCTTTGAACGCTGCTGGGGTTGAGAGCAGGTACTCAGAGTGCACCCACAATAAATTCTCCTTTTCATCAGGATTGCTAGATCTGGCCACATTTTACAGTGAGACTCGGCTGAAAAAGCTCTGTCAGCAAACCATCAAGCAAGGGATCTGTGAGGAGAACGCTATTGCTCTGCTCTCTGCTGCTGTGAAGTACGACGCTCAGGTAAGAAAAGCATCTTCTAGAAGACAAGTTATGTGCCATCACCATACTGTAAAATAAGCTCTAGATGAAAATGGAACATACAAAATAAAAGTATGAGAAAAATTATGCGACTTCATATTGGTATAAAAATGTGACTCAGTAACGTCAAAAGAAGACATCAAAGACTGGTAGACCTGATTTCCAGGATTAAAACTTTATACATGAAGCGTGAAATGGCTCACAGGTGAAGGAGCTTGCTGCCAAACCTAGCAGTGTGAGTTCAGTTCCCAGGACCCACATGATGGAAGCAGAGAACTGACTCCAAGTTGCCCTCTGACCTCCCTATGTGTGCTGTGACATGCTCCATGTACAAGCACGCGCACACGCACACACACACACACACACATAAATTCACAAGTAAATATTGGGAAAATAGTTTTTACAACATACAATAAAGCAAGTTATTCATAGTAAAAAGGAAAAGAAAACATGGACAATTTGGGGAGAAAAATGGACCAAAGAACAAATAAAAAATATAATAAATATCACGGAGGAGCTGGGAGATAACTCTATCATGAACGGGCATATACTTGCATAGGGAGATTAGACGCAGTTTTTATTTCCTTCTCTTTGCTTTTTTTTTTTTTTTTTTTTTTTTTGGTTTTTCGAGACAGGGTTTCTCTGTGTAGCTTTGCGCCTTTCCTGGAACTCACTTGGTAGCCCAGGCTGGCCTCGAACTCACAGAGATCCGCCTGGCTCTGCCTCCCGAGTGCTGGGATTAAAGGCGTGCGCCACCACCGCCCGGCTTCTCTTTGCTTTTTTTCTTGAACTTTCTACAGTGGGTGTGTATTGTTACGATAAGGAAAGGAAAGAAAACTTACTCTAGAGCCAAATCTGTAGGAAACAGGCCATAACGTCTTGGAGTTTCCTTTTGGTGTAAGGATATCCTCTCCATTGATTTAAAAAAAAAAGACTGGTAAAAGAGAATGCCTTTTTCCTCTTTTGTAAACAGTAATATGCTTATGTAGGAAATTCTAAGTCTGAGGGAGGAAACGATGCATGGAACAGACGTTACGACTGTCCTCTGTTATAGGGCATGGCTGCCCCCTCCACCCTGGTCAGAGCTTGATCCTCTTTCCTTTCCTTTCTATTAAAAACTTTTATTTTTGGGTGGTTCTGGCCATTGACTCTTAGGGCTTTGTACTTGCCAGGCAAGAGCTGACCTCTGAGCTGTATCCCAGGCCTTCTCTGTTTATTGTGAGGTAGGATCTCACTACCAATCCAGGTTTAACTTTGAGCACTTTGTACCCCAAACAGGCCTCGAACTTGCCATCTTCTTGCCCTCAGGCTTCTACATGCCTTGAAGAATAGGCCTGAGCCACTAGGCATGACTTGTATATATTTCTAAATACTTGATGTTTCATTTTTCATTCAATGTTTAATAAGAACAAAACATACCCAACTGTATCCACATGGAATAGGGACGGTAGGGAGTGTTCAATGAGGAGGCCATGTCCACCAGCAAGTGGTAAAGTGTGGACTCACCCAAGTCATTGGCTATAGGAATGGTGAAAAGTGTTTGGATTGTAACTCTACTTATAAGGCAGAGGCATTAAGGTTTGTTGATGTGGGTTGGGGACCAGGAAGGACAGTAAGAATCATGTCCAAGTTTTTGGCTGAGTAACTAAAAAGATGAACTCTCTGTGAGGTGGAGGATGGCAGGGATCACCGAGTTGGGTAGGATGGGTAAGAGCAGCATTTTCGGAGAAAGGCGAGGATCTATGAACCATTAGCAAAGACACAAAGTGAGGAGTGGGTCTCCCAGTCTGGAGTTGAGAGAGAAGTGTACTGAGAGCTGTAAGCAAGCTGTGTTATGAGACAGACAGGGTCGAGGCAGGTCTTGGGGATTCAGTGTCAGAAGCTAAGATAGGGGCACTAGCAAAGAATACTACAGGGAACAGGTACCAGAGTAAAGCCATCTCCATGAGTACTTGTGTTTAACTTTAATGCTTAGTAAAATGTGAAATTTCACATATTTAGAAACATACACGTCAGTCCACATGGTTCAGGAGGTGGTACCCTGAAAGCTAGGAAAGACTTGAGTTTTATAGGAAGTAAGAAATCCTTAAATACACTAAAGCCCTGCTGAGTCAAGGTGCATGCTGGCATCTGCCAGTGTGAAAATAGTGTTGCAGCACAGCCCCACAGCAAGGCCTGACTGGAGAATGGAAGCTTCAGAACTGGGGATCAGGGGACTGAGAAACAGCTTTTCCTGGTCATTTTACTGACAGATTTAATGGGACGCAGATTGGAGGGCCAGTTAAGACAAATCAAAGCATGTTTGTGTAAAAAGGGGAACCACACATTGAAAAACAAGCTGCTGGGGAGAGTTGCTAGAGCAGGTCCTTGACTAGGTGATAGAGTGAGGAGGCAGGCCTGTATCCATCATGGACCATTCACTAGGGTACTCAAAAGGAGGAGTGTCCATAGGTATGTAGTAAGAGGCATGGAGAGGTGAGGGAAGGGCTTTCCGGAGCCTCTTCTGAGTAAAGCAGGAAGTCACGTTCATTTAGAGCGAGGAAGAGGAAGTACTTGGACAAAAATGAGTCATGTGGGAGAAGAATGAACAGGGAACCATGGTGCCTGCATTTCCCTGATAGAACTAAGCCCTTGTTAAATGAGGCTGTGTAAAACAGTAGCATTCAAGTAGAGAAAGTGTTTGAAAATAATAAAGGACTTGTCTTATACAGAGACAGAATTCTCTGGTAAGTCAGACTATTGAATATCAATTTATTGAATCTCAGGAACTCTTTCTGAATCCTATTCTCAGAATAATTATGGGAAATTCCCAGTCTAAAAAGTAAAGGAAGGTGGATCTAAGTGGTAGTTTCTGAAGGTCATTTTGCTTTCCCAGTAATTAGTAACTCTCCTGGAACTGTGTGGATCTCTAGGACACTGAAGTGCTCCGCTGCCCTTGCACAGCATCGGTACTGGTGTGGGCAGGCATCCCTCCATCATTCTGTAGGGTTAGCCTAAGAGGTGCCTTGTCTGCTCTCCTCTGCTGCCTGCTACCGAGTGGCTCTTGAGGTATTTGGTGTCTCTCCAGACAGCACAGTTTTGCTGTCGTGTGAGTACATGACTATTCCATTTTGTCCTTGAGAGCTCATGTGGGACTGCAGCAGCCTCCAGTCTCTTGTAGGACAGAGTGGCTGCGTTTTCCTTGTGTAGCTGGTTGGCTTTCTCACAAGGGAAATGTCCTGTGAGTTTGTGTGCATGCTGGCATGGCCGTCAGTGTTTTCTGTTGCTGATAACCTCTGTCTGCATTTGCTAGAGTTTAGATTTAGAGAAAAGACTATAACAGGCAATGTACATATGCAATTTCTTGGTAACTGTTGGGAGCTTTGTATTTTATAAAACACCTTCAACAACAGAGACAGAATTTAAAATTGGAGCATGAACGGGTATCCCTTGTGCTAGGTCAGATCGTACTTGGGTGTAGAACACTTCTCTAGTAAGCCTAGTCTGCACGAGGCTCTGAGCTCATTCCTCAGCACCGATTTTATATATATTAAAACACACATATTTATACTGAAATATCTGTATAATCATTAATATATAAATGATTTTGGACCTGGAGACTGAACCCAGAGCCTCGCATGTTCCCAGCACATACTCTAGCACTCAGATTCTTCCCGTGGAGATGACTGAAGGTGTGACATGGTGAAGCGCACCCATCGATCGCACCTCTTGTCATGCAGAGAAAGAACAAGTGTGTCAGTGACCCGGGCTTTCTGGCAGTGCCAGTTGTTTTGGTGTCTTCCCTTCCTACAGACTCTTCACAAGCAGAAGCATTAAAACACCAGGGCACAGTGCTTCTGGACGAGTACTGAAGGGGAATGACGGATGACGCACTGTTGCTAGGAAGGAAGGGTGCTGAAGGATGCCTTGCGTAGACACTTCTCTGAAGAAAAGGCTAGCTGCTTCGCCCGGGACACTGTACTTTTCTGTTAGTTACCCCTTCAGAAACATGAACTAATGGTAGTTATATTATTGCTGTAACTGTACTGCTCTGCTGATAACTCCCTCTTACTGGCTATCAGATCCTTTTTCTGAGAGGAATTGATTCTCTTGCCTTGCACTGGGGAATACAAATTCATTAAACTGTTGTTGTTCCTAGGATTTAGAAGAGTTCTGCTTCAGATTTTGCATAAATCATCTGACTGTAGTAACACAAACTTCAGGGTTTGCAGAAATGGACCACGATCTTCTGAAGAACTTCATCAGCAAAGCCAGCAGAGTTGGAGCCTTTAAGAACTGACCCCTAACATGGAAAGGAATGCCTTCCCACTTTACCCCTGCAAAAATAAGTAAACAAACAAAACATTAAAAAGAATAAAAGCCATTGACGAACAACATCTCTGTAATGAACAGTGTTGAGAGTTACATCTGGCCAAATTCTGTGTTCTGTCAAAAGGATGGCAGTCAGTCTTCTTCATCTACCTAACCCGCAGTTTACAGTAGGAGGCACGGAGTGCTCGCCTGGATATGACACACTCACTCAAAGAATGAGAATGAGCCCAGTCTTACTCGGGTGGAGAGTCTCCCTCTCCCAGCAGGATATGACACACTCACTCAAAGAATGAGAACGAGCCCAGTCTTACTCGGGTGGAGAGTCTCCCTCTCCCAGCAGGTACCATTGTACATAGCTTCTTGGTTAGAGGTGGGACTTTGTGTCTACTTCTCTTCTCCAGCCAGGACTCTGTCTGGTGTGAGCTTGCACAGGTCTTGTGCATGCTGTCTGTCGGTCTCTGAGTTCATCAGTGCATTTGCCTCGTCATATCAGCGCAGGCCCCATGCTCGGGAATTGTTGGCCAGTACAAATAGATTCCATGGCTCCATGCTTTTGTGGGCCTGGTGTTTTGCTTCGCTACTTTTTGTCATTTTGGTTGGTTGTCTTTTTTTTTTTTTTTTTTGAGAAAGAACACTTAGTTGGATAGGCAGGAAAGTTGGGAGGTTCTGGGAGAAGTTGAGGTAAGGAAAGGGTATAATGAAGACATATGAAAAATGAAGAAATACCACTTAAAAAATGAAAACGTCATAGTTACCATTTCTTCCTTTGAGTCACTTAGGATATCTTTGAGGCATTGCTAGATTCTGTTCTGGAGAAATGTTCCATTATTCAGCTGGCTGATACACAGTTACACAAGGAATACTGTGCCTCCCATATTTTAAGCCTCTAACACAGTGTCTTGTGTATAAAAGGCATTCAGTTTATTTCTGGTCAATCTTAAGGGTATGCTGAGAACAGCTGGAAGGTTGGGTGAAGGAATAAACAAAAGTAGAAGTCTGTAATTGAGATTCATATTCTTTTAGTTCACAGTTCTGAGAAATAATAGCTAATTTAGAGCATTATTAGAATGCACAAAAGGCCTTAGCAATTAAATTGTCAAAGGCCCAAGGGCTAATTTTAATTTTCTACTTTACAGATTATTAACTTCTTACATGGTATTATTGATGTATTAACTCTGAATGTTATTTCTGGAATCATCTGCCTTATGTAACTGCATAAAGCCCTTTGCTTTTCTTTATTTTAAGGAGGGTCTCCCTCTGTAAGATTGTATGTTTTTCTTGTAGCTAGCTTTTGTCACTATAAAACATGTTTCTTAACCTGGCACTAGTAAATACTATATGGAAAGGAACTAACACATTTCATGGGTAGCACTAATATGATGAAGAAAGGTTTTTAGACTGTAACAAGCCACCCTGTAGCAAAAGAGAAACTAGAAAAGATGTGTTGGATTCTTCTAAGTGTCTCACAATATATTATGTAAAGGAAACCTTTTTGGAAATAGAAATCTTGTTCTCATGTATAATTATTTGATAATAAAGTACTTACTTGAAGATAGAACAAAATGTCTTTTTAAATTATTGAACAACAAAAAATAAAGTATCAACCTTATGTCTCACAGGCTTATAAAAGTCCCTTTTATGGTCTGTACTTGTTTTGTTAAAAAGCAGATATTTAGATGTCTTATAGCAAAGTTGACACTAAGACATACATGGTTCCTATTTTTTAAAATCTAGTTATTAATTTTATTGCCCTTGTTGGCTGTTGGTAAGGTTACTGTATTGGTCAGGGTTCTCTAGTCTCAGAACTTACAGAATATATGTGTGTGTGTGTGTGTGTGTGTGTGTGTGTGTGTGTGTGTGTATGTATGTATACACACATTTTATTTACAGGATGCAGTCCAGCTAATCTAACAATGGCTAGCTGTGAACAAATGTCCAAGCACCTAGTAAGATACTCAGTGCACAGGGCTGGGTGTCTCAGCTGGTTTCTATATATGCTGGAATCCCAAAGTAGGCTCCAATGCCAGTGAAGGAATGGACTTGCTAGCAAGGCAAAGGCAAGCAGGCAAAGAGCAAAGCTTCCTCCTTCTTTGTCCTTATATAGACTTCCAGCAGAAGGTATGGCTCATATTAAAGGTATGTCTTCCTGCCTCAAAATCCAAATTCAAGGCCTGTGTCTCCTGCCTCGAGATCCACATTAAAGTTGTACATCTTCCTACTTCAAAGGTCCAGACTAGAAGTGGATTCACTTACTTCAAACTAAGCAGATAGTCTCTCACAGGTGTGCCCTTCCATTTCTGGATTATAGTTCATTTCAGATACAGTCAAGCTGACAACGAAGAATAGCCATCACGGTTACTGTTGCTGTGATACCAAAGGAACTTGGGAAGGAAAGGCTTTATTTCAGCTTGCAACTCTCAGAGCAGGTTCTGAAGTAGAGGCCATGGGAAGGGGTGCTTCTTACTGGCTTTCTTTCCATGGCTTGCTCAGCCTGCTTGCTTATATAACCCAAGACTACTTGCCCATGGTGGCATGTCACACAATGGCTTGGGCACTCCCAAACCAATCATTAAAAAGATATCTTAGGCATTTCCCCAATTTCAAGTCCCTCTTCCTAAGTAACTCAAGCTTGTGTCAAGTTGATATAAAACCAAACAGGATAGTCACTTGTTTTGAAGACGTACTTTTTTTGCACAGTTTTACAATTTTATGTAACAACTGAGAAGGTATAAAGCTTTCCTTTGTCCCCTGCCTCACTGACGTGTTAACTTGCCACTTACAGCATCTCCCCCAGTGTGGTACATCTGTTACAGCTGATGAAAGCCTACACAACCATATCCCTTTGTAAGTCTCACTCCTGCTGTTGAACATTCTGTGGGTCTGGAAAACATCCCAGCTCATTTCCGTTGCTACAGTACACATAAATGGCTGTGATTTACCTATCCATTCCTCCCCCAATCCCTGGCAACCACTGGACTTGTAAAAACTGACTTAACATGCAGTAATGTTTTCTCTGCATATATGTAGGTGCACCACATATGTGCCTCATTCCCGTCAAGGACAGAAGGAAGGGCTAGATTCCCTGGAACTAGAGTTGTGGATGGTTGTGAACCATGTGGGTACAGGGAACTGAATCCAGGTCTCTGCAAGAGCAACACGTGCTCCTGACTACTGAGCCATCTGCATCCCCACACTCTTCTTTTCTGTCTTCATAAATTTACCTTTTCCAAAACATCACTGAAATCTGAGCATGCAGTTTTTTCATACTGGCTTCTTTTATTTAGTCTTAGACACTTCAGGTTCCTCCACTGTCTTTCCATGGCTTAGCAGCTTCTTTTTAGTGCTGAATAGCACTCCAGTCTCTGGATGGACCAGTTTATCCATTCACTTACTGAAAGATAACTTGATTGCTTTTAGGATGTGGTAATTGTCAATAAGTGGCCCAACAACTGTGTCCACATTCTGTGTAGACATGTTCTCAGTTCCTTTTAGCAAATAAATCACAAGGCGTGTGATTGTGTAATATAATGGTAAAGTTACGTTTAGTCTTGTAAGCAACTGCTAAGCAGTAGGTATTCCCACTCGCAGTGGAGGAGTTGTTGTCACCGACCTTTGGTAGTGTTGGTAGTTTGGTGGTGGTCCAAATGCTGACCGTTCTAACAGTGTGCAGTGCTGCCACTGTCCTCCACATCTGGATGATGCATGATGTGGAGCCTCACTGCATGTGCCTATCTGCCATCTGCTGCTGCTCTGGTGATCTATCTGGATAGGTCAAAAAAAAAAATTATTTTTTGTTGAGCTTGAGAGTTCTTTGTATATTTTGGATAACAGTCCTTTATCAGGTGTATCTTTTGCAACACATTTTCTCCTCGTCTTTCTATCTCCTCTCCGCCTCTGTTTTAAAATTTTTATTTTATGTCTTCTATGTAACCCAAGCTGGCCTCCCACACATCCCTTCCCGACTCAGCTGCTGAGTGCTGTGCTTACAAGCATTTGCCACCCCAGCCCGGTTTTTTCTAGTCCTGTGGTTCTGTTGTTTTGCGCCCCTGTCTAGTGGAGGTGGCGCAGACAGCTCTTCTGAAGCTCAGTCCTATTCCTGGGGCCACCAGTCCTCACTAACTTGCTATTGTGAAAGAGCCTCCTGTCATTTATTTCCATGTTTGGATGGATTTACTGTTTGTCAACAAAGAAGGACCTGCAGCCACCAGCTGGCACTTAAACAGCCACCTACTGTCTCATCTGGATCTTTCTTTGTGCCTACTGTGCGAGTAACAGGGTCCCCTAAAACACACAATTTATTCAACAACTTCATTTCACAAAGATTGAGGCAAAAGGGAACAGAATTAATATATATGTATGTCTAAAGAAATAAATGTAATATCTATTATATATATGTTATATATGTCTATGGGCCTAAAAGCACATCTCTGTAATTCTGAGGATCATCAGAATGAATGTTAGGAGAAAGCTCATATACAGAACACAGCACAGAGACCATATCACACCAATAAGGCTCTTAACAACTAGTTTATTTTAAAATAGACAAACTATTATAGAAAATAGGAACATAGCAATTTTGAATGTATAGTTTTAACCAGTACAAAAACAAAACCAATAGTGCAGTGTCTGCAACCTTAAGAAATCTCAATACAGGATCTTTGAAAATTCCTATAATTCTGTCACTAATTCTAACTTGAATTTACTAGCAAAAGACCTAGAAGTATGGTAAGCCCTTGACCTAAAACCTAACTAATCTGTAAGATGTTCATGCAAAACTTAATGAAGAAATGGAAAAAGCTGTCTATTGCTTTTGTTATCAAGATAACTAGCAAACTAGTAAAATCGAAACTAAACTGAGAAAATAGAAGTTTGTTTTCTAACAAGACCAGATTTCTTTTCAAAAAGTATGAAGTTTAGAAAAATGATTTTCTTAAATGCTAGCTGATGCTACCTTAAATATCACCTATTTTAAATTATACCATCTCTAAATAAGTTAATCCCACAAGATAATTTAAATACACCTTTAGGTGGAGGGGTAAAGGGAGTGCCTCTTTTCAATGCAGCTATTTTAATATGAAGCTTTTGCACAGAATCAGAACATTAACTTATTATAAACACCTTTGATTACTAGCAGTAATGTTGGACTAGAAATAGTGTGGCTTTGAATGAGCCAGTGTTATTAGACCAGATTGACTTAAAAAAAAAAATAGATAATTGCCAGTTCAAAAGATACCTGGAAGACATGTACCATTCCAGAGAAAACACAAACTGTCCCAAATTTAGAAGAGTAGAATAATTGTTGAGGTGCAATTAGACACTTCTATGGAGGAAAAAAAAATGAAGGCTCCTATAGTTAACAGTCTGCTTGTGGAACAAAATTAATTTGTATCTTGATTCTTCAGGACCCAAAAACATTAGAAAGTGCACTTGGGTTGTACTGTACTAGGGTCCTCTGCAGCACAGTTGCGGCCAGACTGGACTTTCAAGTACTACATAGGTACTTACAAATTCAGTAATCTGAATGATTAAAAGGAAAAAAACCTGGAGTATTATCAATAATCTTCAGTTAAAGCATGAGTTGGATGAATAAAGAATCAATTATTACAGGTTCTGAGGTATGAAATCTGTGTCAGTAGTAAGACAGTATCATATGTTTATCCTTTGTTTTTTTTTGCTTGTATTTCAAAGGTAAAATATGTAAAACAAACACACAGCACATTAGATTCTAATATTAACAAGCCCAATGTGTAGAAATTAGTACTTTTCTGCAGTTTGTAACAATTTGTGTCAGTAGAAGATTCAAGATAATTTGGTTGAATGTGGACAGTCAGTCAACTTGCATCTGGAAGACAGGACACATTTTCTAAGGGTATTCACGTTAAATTAAAAAATACATATAAATTAATAAAACCAAGAGCAAACATCACACATGTGCCACGAGGAAAGGCAAAGTAGTCAGCCAGGCATAAGGGGTTGTAGGACCCCTCTCCAGAGGCAGCCTCACTTCTGAGGGCAGCAGGCTCACGTTGGAAATGCAAACAGTCTGCTTTCATGTTTTAAATGGCATGATCTGCACAAGATTCTCAATCCTGTGTACTATCAATTCTATACCATTGATTACAACATTGAAGTGGCTTAGGAATCATCCACACAAATATTCAGCTTGTACCTGCACATTTTACATCTATAACATGAGTAAACATGGCCATTAGCAGAACCGGGGAACTACAGTCACATCCATGAGACATGAGTCAGGTGTCCCCCAGGGTCCACAGTGTTCAGGGTCCTGAGATCCTCACTTTTCTTCCTTGTTTGAGATATCCATGATCTCATTCATTTTCTGCTTTTGCATTCGTGTTCGAGTAGAAGCTGAAAAAGCAACAAAGAATACTGGTAGTGTTGAGGATGCTGGGTAAGTGGACCAGGGGCTACTGTGTCCACCATGCTCATGTCAAGTAGCTGGAGCTCTGACTCCTGCAGTAAGGGGGTTTTTGTAAAGGTTTCCACATGGGGTCTTGGACTCATGCTTCTCCTGTCTAGTGCTGGGATTAACATGTCTACCTAACTTTTTAAAAGCCAGATTCCCCTGTTAAATTTTTTTCCTCAAGCTATACCACTAGAATGTGTCTTTCTGTCTGTCTGTATGTATATCTGCTTTGCATGTGCGTATGTATAAATTATAAAATAAATCTGGGAAGAGTTGGAGAAGGGTGAAATCATCAAAACATACAATATTCTCAAAAATTAATATATATATTATGTGTACTTCAAATAAAAAATTTAAAAAGTACCGTTTTCTTTGTGACCCACCCCCAATACACCATGTACATTCTTACATGTTCTCCATTGCAAACCACTAGTCAGTCTAAGGACACTGAAGTCAAGTTTGGCCACTTATTAGGGCCACAATTCCTGCCCTGCAGACTGAATGCTATATTTCCATAATGGTAGCCATTCCCCTAGCCCCAAAACCTTTTTTTTTTTTTTTCTTTTGTGAGACAGTTTAAACTGGGCATGGACATTTAAAAAATGAATTATTGTTAATTATAATATGATTAAAACCAGAAACACTTAAATTACTAAAAACAAAACAAAAAAACTACTTTTGACTTTACACATGAAAATCATTATGCTCTTAGGGCTGGAAAGATGGCTCAGTGATTAAAAGCACATGCTGCACTTGTATACACCATTCCCAGCACCCATGCCTGGTGGCTTACAGCTAAATCCACATATATACATACATTAAAAAATAATTAAATTAACTAAAAAAGCAAACAAATTCTTGACTTTACAGGCAGACATTCTTCATTTAAAACCTACAATTAGTCCTCTGGGCAAGATTCTCCATTAAATCCCCAGCATAAAAACAAACTACAAATATTCACATTGTCCCAGAATGACCTTGAACTTTTGATTTTCCCATCTCTACCTCCCAAAGTGCTGGGATTAGCGAGTACCACACCTGGTTCAGCACAGAGTTGAGGATGAATCTGGCAGAGCGCCTGCTTAGCTTGTCCCTAATTTTCCAGTTGCAAAAACACCCTGAACTTCAGCCTGCCAGAGGAGACTGGAAATCGTATCTTTGTGTGTTACCAGGAAGTGTACTGACTATAGCTACAGACCAGACTTCTTCTCTAAAAAAAAAGACATCATCTAACAGCTTTCTGCCCCTTGTAACGTGTGTTTGTGGGCTCCAAAAATACTTGTAAGCATTCCAAGGCTTGTATTTGGTTATAAGTGCCTTGTCCTTTACATGTACCTTGTAGTGGTGGTGGTGGTGGTGGTGTGCTAACTAATTTAAAAGATAAAATAGAAATGTATTAATTAATATAACTAATATTCCGAACACTTGGTATATTTAACCTTGGTTCAAACAACACACTTAAGGAAAAAGGCTTTTAAAATCAGCCAGAAGTACAGTTCTGCTGTGTGCTTTCTTTTGCTGCTGGTATCTCCAAAGCCTGGCTGTAAGTCCCCATCATACTCACTGGCACTACCCCCCAGCAGCCTAAGCCAACCAGAAACAGTCAGCAAATACTGCCTTCCATCTACTTCATTTTGTATAGTCTCATAATTGCTTAGGGTAAAATTTCATTTGTCTTAATATTCCAAAAATGATTAACTCACTTTATTGTGTGTATACATATGCCTTTCTACTGCAGTGCTGAGGACTTAACTCAAGACCTGTGCACACTAGGCAGTAAACACTCTGCTACTCAGTGACAACCCATGACCCTACCATTCTAAATTCCTGTCACACTGACATTTGGAAAATGACCTGATCTTAATTTTTCAAAATTCTGATTTCCATTAATGAAAAACTTTGTCTCAATCCTTGCAGATTAAGGGAGTTCAACAAACCCGGGGTAGTTTGCCCATGCTCCATGCGGCCCTAGTGTGCGCACACCACCAGCACAGACTGGACTGACTCCGTAGATATTATAACGGAAGGAGAGATGAAGTTGGGAGTATAGTCTGAGTGGAGTGGCCTGGGAGGGGTGGATATGATTAAAATACATTGTATACGTGTATGAAATCTCAAAAAATCATTTTGAAACTACAGTTCAACATCAGTGTAAGACTATTCAAAGGCTCTTGGGAAGTGTGCTGACGATCTTCACTTGGTAGCACACACTTAGTCCACCAATGTGAGAGGTAAATATATACTCCTGTTTGAACTGTATTTTAAAAGCATAAATAACTCTTCCATTGAAGGACTAATGTGTGGATTCCTTCATAGAGTGAAAGGTTTTCTTCAATGAAAGCAGAGGCTTCTTCCCTGTATGCAAACTCGGGGAGTGAATACTTACTCATTTCTGCCAGTTTCTGTTGAAATTTGGACTCTGCTGGGAGATGTTTACTGCAGATGGAAAAAAAAAAAAAAGCATTTCAAAAGCATACATACAACTTCCTAGTAAATTTGCTTTCAATGGCATTTTATGCTATTTTTTGGTTTAATTTCAAAAGCTTCCAAGTGATCTAAAATAAAGATGTCCCAAATTTATGATCCCATAAATTTTTAATGGTTCTTATAAAGCACAATATTTAGTATTTTTCAAGAGGAAGAATTTTTAAATTTCGTGTTAAAACTAACAAATTTGTATCAACAGCCATGTAAGAGCACATGCAGACTTCTAATAACTGAGTTGTCACTAATTTCCACAGACGGCATCGGATTTCCATGGTGCTTCCCATTTCACCACTCCCACTCAGTATGTTTTTTATCTTGTTTTTTTGAGACAAGGGCTCATTGTGTAGCTCTAGCTGCCCTTGAACTCGCAGAGATCTGCCTGTCTCTGCCTTCCAAGTGCCAGGATTAAAGAAAGGTGGGCTTCACCCTGGCCCACATCTACTCTTGTTTAGCTGTTCTCACAACACAGAAAACTGACTGGACAAGGACCGAGGGGCTCAGGACAGTGCTGAGACTCAAGCATCTCCATGGTTCCTACCTCCCGTCTGCCTCATCGGCTCCCTCGATGTCAAAGCGGAGCTTTTTCAGTGGTTTCGGAGGGTTGCCGCCTTCAGCACTTCTTTTAAGCACTCGGTCACTATTACACACCATCTGGTTTATTTTCTGGAACTTCTCAGATGTCTACAATTTACAGAGTTCTTATTTAAAATCATTAAATAACAACATTTTGAAGTTAGCAGCTGCAAATTTTATTTTGAGGTATGTCAAAAGTCAGGCAGAAGTAATCTCTTAATTTTAATTCTCTGTCTTACTAAAGGAGAGATTTTAAAAGAATTAACAGCTATGCCAATTCTGCCTTCACTAAACACCCATTCCTCCTGAGTCCTCCCATCTTCTTCAAGCAGCTCTGATTCTCTGTCATCTTGTGCTATCACACACTGGCTCAGCCTGTGGCCTTGCTGGGACCCACCCACACGGGAAACCAGGGCCTTTTCACAGAAGCAGCAGAGCTAGGTTAGATTTCTGGAAATTTTATTTATATATATGTATATATATATATATACATATATATATAATTTATTTATATTTTTATATAAATAATTTATTTAGAGTATTACATAATCAGAAGGAAGGCCACAAAGCACTGTGATTCATTTTTTGGGTGTGTTGACACATCATATGTTGATGTATTACAAATCAGCACTGATAATGGTATTTGTTCAAATGTTGATAATTCATAAAGGTTTTTAACTTCAATAGTCAAAGACTTCACAATTTTAGTCTAAGTAACATGATAACGTGAGTTTGGTAAGAAGTGTGGCAGCACACTACCCCATCTCACCCCATAGATAAGTATGTGGAAACAGTCCATCTCTTAGCTTCCTTTTTCAAGACTGTCTCAGACATGCAGATTACATGTTACTTGAGTCAACAAATGAAGTCAGATTTTCATGTAGAGGTTAAACGTGATCTTTCTGGTGCATTAGACAGGATCAGCTTCATTTGATGAAAATATAGTACATATCAGCATGGCAGGAACTCAGTCCCATGGCCCCATTAATATCTAGACAAATAGCCATGTTCTACACTGTTTTACAGGGTGCAGTAAGCAAAAGGCTTGATGACCTCTGTTCACAGCTGCCCCGCTCCAGCTGTGCTTGCACGACTCCACAGCTCCTTCGTGAACCCTGGCAGCTGTAGCCTATCCTGAGTCAGACGTCACAGCACTGAGTATCTGTAAAACTGACTTTTACACTTCATTTAGCATACTTCAACCTATCTCTAGAGCAATGGTTCTCAACATGTGGGTTGCGGCCCTTCGGGCAAATTCCTATCTCAAAAAATATATACATTACAATTCATAACAGTAGCAAAATTACAGTTATGAAGTAGCAATGACAGTAACCTTATGGTTGGGGTCAGCACACCATGGGGAACTGTATTAAAGGGCTGCAGCATTAGGAAGGTTGAGACCCACTGCTCTAGAGTGTGCCTTCATGCACGCACACACCTGTTCTCTCTTTCTCCTCTCCTTTTCTCTTTCTCTCCCTTATTTTCCCCTAAAACAACATTTTTGCTATATATCCTATGCTGGCCTACAAATCACTGTGTAGCCCAGGCTAGCCACAGTCTCTTTTTAATTTTTTTCTTTCATTGGAAATAGATATTGTTCCTACAATATATTTTTATCAGTTTCACCTCCCCCAATTTCTCCGAGATTTCTCCCATTTTTCCCCTTTTTGGAATTCATCCCCTTTTTGTCTCGTTAGAAAACAAACATACATCTAAATAATAATAATAATAAATGAAGTAAGATAAAACAAACTAAGAATAGGACAAAACAAACAGGAGAAAAAGAGCCAAAGAAAAACACAAGGTACACAAATAGATGCAGAGACACACATCTGTACACATAAGAGTCCCCTAAAAACATAAAACTGAAAGCTGTCATATATACATAAAACACCCATAATGTTAAAAAAAAAAAAAGAAACCCTATCAAAACCTTATGAGACAAAGAACTTCCATTTTGTGTAAATCATCTACTGCTGGGCATGGGACTTGCCCTTAAGAGTGGTTTGTATCCCCAGACAGACTCCATTAGAGAGAACTGATTTTTCATTTATGAGTAGACACAGATTCTTAATCCCCCTGCCTGTTTCCCAAGTGCTAAATTTACAGATATTTATCATTGTGTTTGGCTCATCATGAAACCAATTATTTCAAAACAAACTTTTAGGATTATTATTATGTGTGCAGGATTGTGTGAATGTGGGCATATGTACCATGGTGCACATGCCGAGGTCAGAGGACTAACTTGTGGAGTCAGTTTTCTCCTTCCACCTTCTCTGTGGGTTCTAGGGATCAAATTCAGGCCACTAGGCTTATGCAGCAAGTGCCTTTACCCTTTCCACCATCACACCGTCACAGTCCCTTGTTTACCAGAGAAAGACTAGCACTGAGAGGGAGGAAGAAGGCAGTGGGAAAGGGGTGGAGAGAGCCAATGGCTGGATGAGCATTAGAGCACTGTACGTGTGCAAGGAGACCAGGAGCTAGAGACATGCTGCTCGTGTGTGGAGATGGTGCTTCATTCCAGAGTGCCTCATTTCAAATTGTGAGTTACTGATTTTCAAAACACTGTGTAAACATTTATATGAGATTATGTACATACATGTGTACCATGTGGCCTTTGTCTTCCTGCTCCCTAAAACCCTTGGAACTTCCTGAGTGATAAGGATGATAGGTCATCTTTTGTTCTAATAGAGAGACCCCTTATGGGCCCCTAGATAGCATCAGCGTGGGGTCAGAGTGTCAGAACGATAAGCCATGGTTAGAAGCTGAGAATGTTCAACTACAGTTCCTAACCTCTAGGGTGGGGAAAGTCAGTAGAGATTTATTAGTACAAAATGAAATTCTTCAGCATCAGGATTGGAATAGCTCTTGACCTGCTACCGCCACAGGAACAGGTTAGGGACCCCAGTGGACAACACCCTAATGCGTCTCTTCATCTGGTGCTTATCTGTATCTTTTGTTAAACTGTTAATAGTCAGTAAACCATTTTCCAGAATTTGCAAATATTCTAGCAAATGGTCAAACTGGAAAGGAAAGAAGTTACAGGGATCCTCTGACTTTTAGCCCATTTGGATGGAAAACTGGTGTAACCCAGGAACTTGCCACTTTTGACTGGCATCTGGGAAAAGTTAATGACCTCAGCCCTGGGACCTGTGGGATCCAAAGACAACTGGGTAATCAAGTCAAATTGAACTGAACTGGGTGACACCAGCTATGTATAGGTTGGAGAATACACGTTTCATTTTAGGAGTACTGTGAGCATAAAAACACTTTGTATGTGTATATAAATGACTAATTACATATATATTACATAATCTCAGAGAAATGTTTAGAAAACAATTTGGAAGGTCATCAATTATGAATATTATTCAAAGTTAAACCTGATTTGCAAATAAATTCAGATGGCTTTCTCAATTTTATATAATATGACTAGAGGACAAATCTGGACAATTATACCTATAAGCTGAAATTATGGAAATCTTCCATTTCTTTTATAGCTGCAATATAAATCACTGATGTTCATATGCAGATGTCTGACAACAAACCACCAAATAAAGGAAGATGTAGGGGCGTACAGAATATTTGCATCATATTGCCCAGTATATTTTGTATAACAATCTATGACATCATTTTTCATAGAAAGAAATACTCACCCCAAAGGATTCACCAATTGAGACCAAGATTCTGTCAAGTTAAGATAAAATGTGAGTTAGTCGTGAAAACTAGACACAAACTGTGCAGATGTGCAGAGATGAGCATAGACACATCATTCTCAACCACTGGAGATCAAAGGTTTTCTGTCCCTGAAATCACTGACACCTTACATCCATTAGGGATTATTGGACTAGTGCTAGTGTGATTAAAACATAAGTAGTCAGGTGGTTTTTTGTTTGTTTGTTTGTGGTGCTGAGGATCAAACCCAAAGCTTCAAATATGCTAGTCATGCATTCCCACTGAGCTATACCTCCAGACCTCTTAGATTTGCAACAATAATTCTAGGTTTGTAGAGTATAATTCTGCCATGGCCCACATTTAAAGAGGATTTTTAGAAAGTTTTAAGATTATCTTTACTTAGTTCTTCATAAGTCAACAAATGTAACCTCATTCTAATTTAAGTTGCATTTGATACAAACTTATAAGTCAGTAAGTAAAATTTAAAAGCCCAGTAAGATGGCTCAGCAGGTGAAAGCACTTGTAGCCAGGCCTGATGACTTGAGTTCAGTCCCTGAAACTCAGAGGAGAGAATTAGTCCAACAAGTTGTGCTCTGCCCCCCACACATGCACAGTAACATGCATGGCCCCCAAGTATTAAAATAAATATGAAACAACACAATAACAATAACAATTTAAGAATTAAGAAGGTCTGGTGAGATGGCTCAGCAGGTAGAGATACTTGCTCCACACATCTGGTAACCTGAGTTCCATCGCCAGAACTCACATAGAAAGGTGACTAGAGAACAGACTCTACAAAGCAGTCCTCTGACCATCACGTGTGCCATGGCATCTGAGCCCCGCTCCCCTCAATAAATACAATGTAAAAATTTATGTTTACAAAGTAATAATCAGACTTTAATTAGGATTTATATTGGTATGCAGTAAGAGTTATTTTTATGTATTCTATAATCAGAGATCCTTATTATTCTATTTGTCTTCATTTCAAATATATCATTAATGGTCTGGTTTGGTTTCTCATTACAGGGGTTGAAACTGGGGCATTTGTATATGTTAGGCTAGTGCTATACCACCAAGCTACATCCCAACCATTCTCCTGACAAGGTCTACTGAGCTGCCCAGCAGGACCTGAACTTGTGATACTCTGTCTTCAGCCTCCTAAGCAACTGAGACCACAAGTCTACGTTACCAGACTCAGTTATAATTTATATTTTTGATAATGAAGTTGAAAAAGTATTTCTTTTTGTAGGCCAATAAAGATTTAAAAATATACATATGGAAATAATAGCTATGTAGATTTTATTGCCATCCATTTTCTTGATAAGGGACATCCTTCCATGTACATTTGATTAATCAGAATACCTAAATATGCTGCATGAACAGAATGCTACAATTCTCTAGAGCCTCATCAGTGACTGGCCAATTAGGATGTTCACAATGTGGCTTCTTCCTAAAAGGAGCCCCAAAGTGTGCTGGGCATGGTGGCTCCCCTGTAACTGAAGCACACGGGAGCTGAAGCAGTAAGACTGCTGTGAATGTGAGGCGATCCTGGGCACACACTGAAAGATCTAGCTTCAAAGAGGAAAAAGGAAACATGCAAACAGGAATCCAGACACACACACACAGGAGCTTTCTACCATACTTCCAGTTATTTTCCCACTTTATATTTTTTCTACAGAGTTTGCAATTTTAATCACAAGTGTGCATTACTCATGTAATTAAATGTACTACTCAGGTATTTCCTAAAAAGCTAATAGAGCCCTTTTCTCATTTGTTTTTCTTGCCCACTAGGTACAAACTACATGTACTGAGAATTTCTGATGAGGCTGCATTAATTATACTAGTTAAATGACCTCCTACTTTATAAACATTAAGCCAATTTCAAATAGCCCATGATAACACATAATTAGTCAAATGAAGGACTTCAAAGCCAAAGATATGATTTGTCATTGTACAAAATCTTTCATCTGAGAATTTTAAACAACTTCGCATTCATTTTGCTGACCCAGAGCCCTTTTGAAACAGAAATTCCCAATGTAATGTAAGAAATATACCAACAGAATTAAGAAAGGTGGGTTTTAATTGACAATAATCTACACTTAATAAGAACTCTTCATTTAAAAAATTTATTATTATTATTACTGTGTGTGTATATATGATCTGTGTGTGTGTCAATGTAGGCAAGCATGTCAAAGTCAGAGAACTATTTTGGGAGGCTGGTTCTCTCCTTCTGTCATGGATCTAGGAATCAATTTCATCATTAGGTTTGTGTGGCAAGTACTTTTATGGGTGGTCCATGTTGCCAGCCCAAGCAAAATACTAAGATCCATAGAGTTTACAGTAAATTTAGAATAAAGAATCTGGGCATGATGACACATGACTTTAATCCCAGCACTCAGAAGTAGAGGCAAGTAGATCTATGAATATGTAGCCTGCCTGGTCTATATAGCAAGTTCCAGGCTAGCCCAAGGGCTACACAGTTGAGACCTTGCTTAAAATAAGTAAGTAAGTAAGTAAATAAGTAAGTAAATAAATAAATATTTTTAAGCTAAAATGATCTACTTCAATGGCTTATAAAACTATTAGTGTTTTAGCTGGGTGGTGGCAACACACACTTTTAATCCCAGCAGGTGGGAGGCAGAGGCAGGCGGATCTCTGTGAGTTGTAGGCCTGCCTGGTCTACAGAGCCAGTTCCAGGACTGCCAGGGCTGTTATACAAGGAAACCTTATCTTGAACCCCCCAAAACAAACAAACAAAAAACCCACAGAAACTATTAGTGTTTTGAAGACCACATAACATTGGCTCTTAAATTATGTACACAGGGGACCTCACCAGCTGGGAAAATCCATCGAAGTAAACGCATTTCTTTCTCCCCAAATTCTTGTTGTACATTTACTTAAGGTACATAAGGAAATTAGATACCCAACAGCCTAGCCCATTCTAAACAAAGAAAGCTTTGCATTTTTATGCTTCAATCAAAATTATCAATGTAAATGGTATTTTTTTTCAGCATTCCCTTAAAAAGGAAACACCAACCTTGATCTTGGAGTCATTTTTGTGGGTGTTGGCAGACCTTCTGAAATTTTATAAGGACTCTTTAGGGGTGATATATAGATGTTACCTCCAGGAATCCGTAAGGGTGAACTAGAAAACTTGTAAGGGCTTCGAGGAATGTGAGGTATTGGTGACAAGGTAGGAGGCTAGAGACAAAACAAAAGGAAAACAGGTAATTGATGCAATGTTTTGGTGGGGATCCATTACTTTGTCACTAGATTTCCCCAATCAAAGGATATTTTCAACATACCCTGGTGGAGGCATACTGCAAAATATTTGTTTTTAGTCTCTGCATGAAAACTGAGTTATAGAATACTATAATGGAATCAAACTCCTCTTCTCTGATCAAAACACGTTTAAAGGTCTGAGGAAAAATAATAAAAACATGTTACAGGAATTTAAGAACTTGTCTCTTTAAATTTTCTTTTAAAATAGTTTGTACATAGTTTTATAAAAACCACATTTTATAAAGAAAACAATAATCTGAAAAGGCTTCTTTAGATTTAGATTATATATTCAAAGTGAAACGTCACCAAGGTGATCCAGAGAAAGGGCCTGATAGCCGGATGGAAAGCTGGCCATCCTACAAGAGTTAGATAGGCTATGCTGAGCTCAAGTCGACACCATAACCCCCAGTATGCAGACAACATTCACTGGCCTACAGCAGCCCCTAGTCTAAAGGGTTCAGGAAGTGTGCACTACTCCCTTGCAAGAAGCAGACATTTAATATCAACATTTATTATGCAACTCCATTTTACTTTATTTGTTCATTTTTTATTTTTATAAGCAAGATCTAGCTATGTAACTCCATACTCATGATGTCTCTTTCTCACTTAGCATTCCAAGTGGGAATTGTAGGCCTGGGCCACCATGTCCAACTGATGAAACAATAACCCAGGATTCCCTGCAGTGCTCCAGCATAGTGTAAATGTGTGTCATATGAAGTGTGTTTAATCATGATGGCCTCTCTGTGGGAGAGGAAACTAGAAACACAAATGGGCTTGCAATGGAAAATCCTATTATGTCTTTATAAAGATTCACTTATACTGTCTTTTCCATGGAAAAATAAAAACTAATATACTACAAAGTTTATTTCAAATATCCTGGTTATTACTATATATAAATATAGTATTATTTATGAACTTCAAGTGTGGATTTATACTTCATAGTTTGTCATAATTTTCTAATTTCACTTTAGCTGCAAATAACTAACCAACATTATAACACTAAATCAGAATATATAATCCCTAATTAACAACTGACATAAATTATGAACATTGATTTATTTTTTAAAGTCTTACCATGAGAGATTACCTACCTCCTGGACAGCATGAGGAAGATCCTTGTATGCAGTTACAATGATTTTGAATTTAAGGTCTATGTTCTTCACTTTGCAGATGCCATACATAGAGCACATCATAATCTAATAAGAAAGTGTGACAGAAGCACTCAGAACTTTAGTATATCTTTCTTTGGGCCTTAAAAGAAAGTAGTTTAATTTCTTCTAAGTTTTTTTACCTATTCTGAGCTTGGTTTAACCTGAAGTCTATGTAAGATGTTTAACCAAAACATCTGTATTTACAAAACAAAATGAGAGCAGCTAACTCAGTTATTCAGTACTGACTACACAGTTTGTTAAGTTACCCTGACTGTAGCTCCAGCTCTTTAATCTTTATCAAAAGTGTTGAAACTAGAATGGGCTAATTGTATGATTAGTACTTTTTTTATAAGGTTGTATGAAAAAGTTTCAAGTTATCCAGTGAAGTAACATGTAATAATTTGGTATGTACAGACGTGCTGACGACAGAAACCTAATACTGTTAACCGTGCTCTGACTCAATCTGAATGTAGGTTAGATTAGTTTTGTTGTTGAATTTTCATTAGGCTATATCACTATGATAAAAAGATTTTCTACATGGTATCATTCAATAAAACTATTTTAAATGCAAAACTAAGATTTGAAAATGATTCTCTGTGGCCTTAAATATCAATTTTTAAAATCTGTATGAACTTTTCCCCCTAATTCAAGTATTCATCATTCTGCAACATTTTGCTGACATCCGCTGTTACCAAGGATTCCTGCTCACCATGTCCTGCTCAGTGTCTTACAACTGAGCCTCACACTGAGAATGCCATTTATGATGCAGTGTGCCAATTGATATTTTTCTTCTCCTTTAAAGTATCACTCATAAAAATCTGAGCAAAAATAAGCAAAAAGCTTATTCTCTAGGAATCTGATTGTCTGTGTTATCTCAGTAGCTTCACCACTGAGCTTCATCACCAGCCTTTTTATTATTTTTACTTTGGGACAGGGTCTTAGTAAGTTACCCAGGCTGGCCTTGAACTTGTCATGTAGTACTGGCAGTCTTCAAATTTGTGAGTCTTTAGCCTCAGCCTCTTGAGAATAGTTGTGATTACAGGCATATGTCACCACTCCTGGTTAGATCAGTTGGTTCCTGGCTCATGTTATTTCTACACTAAAATGAAATCTAGCTTATCACAATATAGAAAAGACTTATGCTAAGTGAGTTACTTGGTAAATTTTTAAATAAATAATGTCTGTGTCTTAATTAAAATATACATATAAAATCTAAAACTCTGATTCGTAAGAACTATAGCAAAAAAATATAAATGGCACCCAACAAGTGATGAAATAGATTACTAAACTAATATAGCTGTTCACTTGAATCCAGTCTTTAATGGAAATCAGCACACAGTTAACAGTAAGTAGGAAGAGGGAAGATATGACGGTGAAATGATTGACTTTCTTACCTGGTCCAAATGCCGGTCTTTCATGAGCTCATACTCATTTTGCAGTGTGTGCTGAAACAGAGTCCAGATAATATGCTCTAGTTCTGGATGCTCAGACAAAAGGCGTGCACATAGTGTATTTAATCGGAGATATGCTAGACGGTACACTGCAGACATAAGGGGAATGAAGTCTGTTTACTGTTCATTTTCAATTATGAGTGGATTTTTTCAAACATTAAATTCCTTTATAATATTGTAAGTAGCATTTTAATAATAATTTAGCCTCTAAGACTATTTTCATTATAAATAAATGATTCCTAGTATTAGCAGTGTTACAAACACAAGGCTCAATAATACTTGCTGAATTGGCTACTACATTATGAAACTGAGGCAGAGAGGAAAGGTCATATGATATTGTGAAATTAGGTAAACCAAATAAGATTTGCTTTGGTTCTGTTGGTAATCACTCATCATAGTTGTTGGAAATTTCCATTAACAATATTAGAGAGATAATTTTTAAAATAATGAAATTGCAAGTGATTATTCTTTTTTTCCAACCTTAAGAAAAAAAACCCATGCATTTCTCTATAAATACCAATGGAGCATACTCTTGAAAACTGTAAACTCTATCAGTGCAATATGACCATGATAGGAAGTTTAGTTTAATGGTGCCACTACAAATATGACTTCAGAGGAAAGGAATTTGTATTTTTATCCATTTACTTTACATGTAAAGACCCATGGTTCAAAATGTTCCTTTACAATCTTGCATAGGGTAAACAGAACTTTTCAAAGCTAATAACTTATCCCCAAAGGTCTGAAACTTTACTGTACATCAAGTTTTCTAGGTATGCATAGATATATTTCAGTTAGGTAGGTAATCTTCAAACACTTCAAAGACCTATAGAATATGGCATTTAAAATGTTTCTAAAACCTAGACTTTTCTGGACAATGAGACACATCTGCTTTTGCAGCACCAATTACTTCAAAGAGGATGATGGGCATCGAATAAACTCATTATAGAGTTTGCTTTCTTTATGACAAAAGTTAGTCATTGGGCAAAAAAATGCCCTTGCCTCAACTGCTTGACAGGATGCTGTATAAACTGGACATGCAGGAACCACAGAAAGGTGACCACTGAGAGATGGTCCTTCAGGTTCCTGCTTTTCAGAAGAGACTGCCAGACATTCTACAGAACATGGAGAGAAATGACTGACGAACTTTGCCAGAAGGGGCAGAACAGTCCTTAAAATTTCCTGCTTCACTGAAAGCTATGCCAGAGACTCTAGGCCTACAGGCTAAAAATAAATGCCCCAATGCTACAGAAAAACTTTGGATGACTGTCCAGGCAGCCAAATGTCTCTGTAATTTCTAAAATTATGGAAGCTGCTTGCCATGCACTTCCTGTTTACTCAGGTAATATTATATCCTTCTGGGATGGAGTTAAAGACCAGATAGTTATAATTATAGTTTTCCTTAATCATGATAAAAGATAACTTAGATATAAAACTTTAGACTCACAAAAAACAGGATAGATGGACTATTTTCTTTAATTTTGCCAAATACAAATAGACTAGATATTGTAACTGTAATTCTTGCTTGATAACTGCTTTGCTATATATAATTTTACTATGTTAAAGTTAAAATCTTCCTTTTTGATTAGACAGAAAAGGGGAAGTGCTGTGGGATGTCTTTCTATATGCTATAAATATGTGTGGCTCTCATTGGATAGCTGCATTGGCCTATGGCAGGGCAGGATGGAACCAGGCAGAAAAATCCAAAAGTGATAATGAGAAAGAAGGGCAGAGTCAAGGAGACACCAGTCCACTGTCAAAGGAGCAACAAGATGCCAGCAGACCAGTAACACCACAGCCACATGGTAACATATAGATTAATAGGAATGGATTAATTTAAGATGAAAGAGCTAGCTAACAAAAAGCTGAAGCCATAGGCCATACAGTTGGTAATTAATATAAGCCTCTGAATGATTATTTTATAAGTGGCTGCAGGACTGCGGGGCTGGGCAGGACGGAGAAACTTCTGGCTACACACCACAGATTTGTAGGGTGGACCTCGCTATTCTACTACATCTGCATACAACTACAGAATGCTATGTAATCTGATTAGCGGATTTCTTAAATGTCCTGAATATCCAAGAAATATGTCTATATTATCTCAACTCTGGAGAAAAATGTGAAAAGAAAAATAATACTAGTGTATTTGCAAACACTAATTTGAAGACGTAACAACAGAAACAACACTAACATAGCATTTTCTGAGTGCATACTGTATGCTAGTCTCTACTGAAAGCATTTTATATGTACTAATTATCCTCTAATTCCTATAAGGCAATATCCTTATAGGACAGATTATTATTACTTTTTTCATATTATAAGCAAAGAAACTGAGGCATAGAGATGTTAGGTGATGTGCTCAGGGTCACATATCATAAGTACTGCAGCTATGACTCAACCTAGTAAGCTTGGTTCCAGAGTCTGTGCTCTTGAAAGTAATCTTCTACTGACCTTTTTTGTAAAACAGGGAAAGGGAGGTAGATTTCAATGGCTTCTGAGAATGGAAGGCTGAGGCTGCTTGTGTCTCTGTATTTGTAGCAGAATTTACACGTGTAGTTGAACTTCTTTTCTTTGGGGATCTTATAGGAGAAAGATACCTAGATATATACAAAGGATAAGTCTTCATTGTACACACACACACACACACACACACACACACACACACACACACACACGAGTTGTGTTCAATTATATACATGTACTCAGACACATTTTACCTATTTGATATAATACTGTATACCAAATTCAATGAGTCAGTTATTTAAATACAAGCTGGGAAAGCTAGCTTACCAGGGAAAATGTGCTACCTTTCCAAACTTCAATCTCCCTGACTTTCCTTTAGTTTACATAACTGACAGCTGTAAAATGACTTAACTTGCACAATAACAGGTCTCTCTGGAATTCCAGATGCAGATATTCAGTTATGACATGGACAGACTCTCAGACCTTCAAAGGCCAAAGCGAACTCTGGATTCCCTCACCCAGTTTTTCCATCCCAAACAAATGTCACTACATAGCATCTAGCGCTTTAAAGGAAAAGGCCTAGGAATGAAATTTAAAAATTTCTCCATCTGTCTAGTTCCTCAAATATGCTCTAAATCAAATCAATGTAAAACCTGTTATTTCTATTGCAAAATACATTCCAGACCTTCCATTTCTATCTTTAATGTTTATGACAGACCAAGTCACCCACACCCCTCTTTTAAGATGTTCAAAGTCTTCGAACTTTTTTCTCCATTTTCTTGTCTTGATGCTTTCTAGCCCTCAAGTCCAACTGTACTTCAAATAGCAGTCAGAATAGTCTTTTAATACAAATTATACACAGTTGCATCTGTGTTTGAATGGTTTCCCACTACCTTATAAAAATCTAAACTTCTTATAGCTTATAGGAACTTAGAGACTCTAACCCCGGTGCACCCCTTCAACCTTACCTGTACTACTGTTACTAGGACCCATCCACCCTAGATTTCTTTCTAGTCTCCAATTTAGTCAGTTTCCCCAAACAGCATTTTCCATGGTCAGCATTCAGTTGCCTTTCAGGTCTCTAGTCAAAATATCACTTCATCAGAAAAGGGAAGCCTCTAAATGCTCTATCACCTTCTCTGTCTCACCTTCCTGTCACTCCATTGGTTTCACTTATAGCACCAAGACTAAAATCAACTAATGGTAGAGTTTATTTGTTCACTGCTTCCTTCCTCCAACATACAAAGTCCTATAAGGGAGAACAACCAGGCTATCCAATCTTATCAGTAACTAACACTGTTAACCTAGCACTTAACAGATAATCATTTACTGACTTAAAGGAAAATATAAAGCTGACTTGTATGAAAATATTACCGAGCAAATAAACTCATACATGAATACAGAGTCTCTGTGATCTAGAAATACTTTAGATAGAAGTTACCACGGAAAGGGTATCTCAGGAAAATGGTCCCTGTGTTAATCATGGGATGCTATATTTCTACAGAATCAGGCAGAAATGTTAAGCACATTTCTATGAAAGGCAGTAGCTGCAAGGATTGAAAAAGCACGGGTGTTGGCAGACTACTTGGGTTCATTTCTGTTTATCTTAAGTTACCTTACTTCCCTCATTCCCATTTTACAGATAAGTGTTGCTGATGTAGTATTTTCTACCTTGTAGGTCTGGTAAGAACATTTAATGAAAAATATGAATCTGAAGTACTTACTCAAACACACAAAATATAGGGCACCCTCAATAAATCTTGTTTCTTCTCTCATTCTCACTAGTACACAGTAATGTGGAACAGTCTACACTACTCCCTATACTTGTGCTATATATATCTCACCCCAAACGGTCTGATATATACTCTCGGAAAAAATGTTTCCTGCTTTCTGGCTGTTACATATACAAGCCAGTTTTGGCTTGTGGGACATTTCCTCTTGCTTTTCCAATTTTCATGTTGAAATCCTGTCTGATCATTAAGGCCTATCTAAAATGGCACCATCTCTGTCCTGAAAAATTCCCTATTACACCAACTCCATGTGATCCAGCAGCTTTGTAATTCTTTATATGACCTTATTTAGGTTATGCATCTTACATTCCTCTTAAAGAAAAAACAATGTCTTATGCAAAACTCCAGTCCTACAGTTTCTATATAATGTTCTGCATCTCCCTTATGGTCAGAGTATCTTTGCAGTTTGAATAGATAACACATGGCATTTCTACTTACATATCTGCTGCAGTATGGTTATTCTGGAGAGGAAGGCTAAGAGGACAAGCAGACTCAAGGTGATCAGGTCCTTCTCCATCTTTGGACTGCTTAATGAGATCAAATAAAGGTGAGTCCTGGATGAAAGAAAACAGAATTATAACAACATCAGCAAGCATGTTTTTCCAAGTATATATCAAAAGCAGTTATTTGACATGATTAAGCACTATTAATTTTAGGCAGAATGAGATCCTTTACTCCATTTTGAAATTCTTCCTTGCCAATTTTGATATTGTGTGCATGCACACACAAAAACAGGAAAATGTATGACCTGAAATATTCCTACAACATTGAATATATGTGTCTTGGCTTTTGAATTTTTTTTTTGAATATTCACTTACATATAATGAGATGTATTAGGGATGAAATCAAAGTTTAAGTACAGGATCCACTCATGTTTCAAATATCCCTTATACGTGTGGTCTGGGGTAATTTTATCAACACTTAGCTTCACTTTCTGATTATGATCATCATATGAGGTAGCATCATGTTAGGATGTAACAAGTTTTGGATTTGAGGCTGGAAAACAGCCCAGAAGGTAGAATGATTTCTTAGCCTGACTCCAACCCCCAAAAAGGCTTTGGATTTTGAAGCACTTCAAATTTCAGAGGTTAGGCTAGTGATGTGTAAACTTACTAGGAAAGAGGGTAGAATTTAGGCAAAAAAAACCCACACAAAATATTCAAAATATGTAGAGAAGAAAATAATAAGTCTATGAACAGAACTTAAAACTGAAAACAAAGATAAAATATATGGTTTTATCAACAAAGATAACAACTATTATTTAAAATAACAAACAGACCTCCAGTAAAGTTCATAAAAAGAGAAGGAAGAACTAATTAGTGCTAGAAACTAAGAGTGGAACATCATATGAAAGATAAAAAAGATAACAGGGGACTTAAAAATAATTTTATGTTAATAAACTGGAAATCTTAGACTACGGTTTTAAAAAATCCTACAACCGTCTCTCTCTCTCTCTCTCTCTCTCTCTCTCTCTCTCTCTCTCTCTCTCTCTCTCTCTCTCTCTCACACACACACACACACACACACACACACACACACACACACACGCACGCAGAGGGCCCAGGTTGGTCCCATGCAGGCTCATTAACTGTTGGTCCAGAATCCATTTGCTCCCATGAGCACAGGTCAGCTGTCTCTGTGGTTTCCTCCATTATGACCTTGACCCTCCTGGCTGGGAATCAAACTTAGTTCCTCTGGATGAACAGGGAGTGCACTGAACCACAGACATCTTTCCAGTCCCCCATATGAACTTTTTACCCTCTAGAAGGTCTGGAAGCCATGATACCAGATGCCTTGGACAGTGAGGCAAAAGGGGAATTAGCAACAGGAAAATTGGCAGAACTCCACCTAAGGGTTAACTAAACAACAAGACATTTGCCTCCTCTTCTACAGTGGTGAAAAAAATGGAGATTTGTTGAGCATAAAACAGGACTACTTGTCCTGAAGTCTCCAGACATAATCTAAAAAGGGAACTACTATACTAAAGAAGGTAGCATTAATGAAAAGTTTTGATCACAATTTTTACATATTCCATACTGCTTCCTATCTCCACAGCCTTGGATGTTTGAAACTATGATCATACCCTCCAGGCATGAAAACATAAGCATCAAGCTAAGTAAATGTTGACTCTAAGAGAAAAGAACTACAGATATTAGCAAATCAAAGGCTTTACAAGAGAATTATATCCATGCAAGTCACTACACAGTCAAAATCCTTCCCGGGTAAACACAGCCTCCAGCTAACTTTCAGAGATTTACACTTACACATGAATGCCAATCAAGTATTTCAGGCAAGTTTCTACTATGAAAGTACCAAGGCAAACCAAACAAAAAGCACCTTGAAAGAAACACTTCAGGAAAGAAGAAATATAAAAGGAAAGAAAATCCAATAAATTAAGTTAGTCAATATTCCTTTTGAATACTTACTCAAGTCTAAGTAATACAGTCCCAAACAGTATGTTCTTCTTATCATCTTAATTTCATTCACCTCAACTCAAAATACATAAAGAATTAGGTTTTTTATTGTTTAAAAGCTTTATAAAATTTATGTGTATGGGTATTTTTGCCTGTATGTATACCTATATACCACATGTACATAATGCTTTGTAGAGGCTAGAAGACAGTACTTGGACCATCTAGAACTAGAGTTAGAAAGGGTTGTTACCTATAATATAAGTGTTGAAAATGAAACCCAGGTCCTCTGCAAGAACAACAAATTCTCTTAATGGCTGAGCCATCTCTCCAATTCTGGTTTGTTTTTGAGACACTCACTATGCAGCCTTGCCTGGCCTGGAACTTGCTAGTTAGACCAAGTAGGTCTCCAACTCAGACATCCCCTCTCTCTGCCTCCTGAGTTCTGGGATTAATGACATGCACCACCATACCCAGCAGGGTTCATTTTTCTTAATTGTAAAGTAGAGATATTTAGTTAAGAGTATCTAAATTAAAGTATTGTGAATTCATATGATACAATGCTAACAATTTAGACTAAGTTTTAACAAAGTGTCATATAAATATTTGATGATATTATGGTTATAGTCTTTATTTATAATTATAAATGCCATTTACAAAGGACAGTATATCTTTCCAAATGCAAACATATGCCTAATAAGCCATCCATCACCCAGTACACATGTGTATTTTGTCCACAAGTACTGATCTGTCACTCAGCATTTTCACTTTATGTTTATGCACAGTGTGAACTAATCATTCTCTACCACGAAATAACAAAAATCACACAACCTCCTTCTCCTGCCTTTCCGTGCTTGCTCCTTCCCTGTCTTGACTATTCTTTGACCAGAGCATTCCAAGTCTCAACCCACACCATATTCACATCTCCTCAAACAGTACTTCCCAAACATCTTGTCAGGAGGGTTGTAACTCCCACTGTTTTTTACCTGTAACTGCTCCTTCTAGTCTCATAGCATTGGTCATTACTTGTTACTATATTTGTTTACTTGCTTAGTAGCTATCTCTACTATAATGCAAGATTCAGGAAGTGGATTTTGTCTGTTATTCACAACAGTTATTTCTAATGTTTAAAACTGCTTTGCAAGCATTAGGGGCTGAATAAGCATTTACTGAGTAAATGAATGGAGTGAGATTAAAGTTCTTGTGAGATCAAATTCCTTGAGATTAATTCTACCTCAAAGTAAGGATAAGGTTAAAATGGAAATTTCTTAGTTATATACTCTTCTAAATCCCTTAAACACAATTTTAAGTCAGGCGTGATGGTGTGTACCTTATCACAGCAGAAGCAGATGGATCTTTGTGAGTTTTATACCAGCCTGGACCACAGACCATGAGTTCCAGGATAGCTAAGCAATACAGTGAAACACTACCTCAAACAAACAAACAAACAAACCAATAAATAAAAAAACCATTCCTTTTTTTATAATTCCCCCCACAATATTAGTCATATAAAAATTTGCATCATATCACAAAGCATAAGCATGTCAACTGTCTCAGAGTGCCTTTGCACATATTTTCTTTAGAGAGTAAAGCACAGAGGAATACAACGGAGTATTCTGTACAATCTAGAATGAAAAGAAATTACTTTAAACTGTAAACCATCAGTCTCTGAACAAACGGCAGGCAAGTACAAAAAGCCCTGAGGACAGTGGCCAACAAGCAGACATGCTTCCTATTCAATTCGTGTGCAGAGTCTAGTGGGAAGAAACAGAAAGTGATCAAGTAAGAAAGTAACTTTGTGACTACAAATTCAGAAAGTGTTATAAAATAACAGCAAATATCTGTAAAATAAGTACAACTTCACAGTGCAGGGGGAATAAATACTGAAGGGGAACTGACACAATTTGAGAAACAGACATTAAAAGGGGAACACAGCATCAAGAGTCTTGAAAAGACGTTAGAATGTGATGAAAATACAGGATGCTTTGCCAAGTTTTGAAAAAAAGGAAGAGAAAGTTGTATGTGAATG
Organism: Peromyscus eremicus; assembly: GCF_949786415.1. NCBI lineage: Eukaryota > Metazoa > Chordata > Mammalia > Rodentia > Cricetidae > Peromyscus > Peromyscus eremicus. Next base: position 49,108,316 of record NC_081425.1, on the reverse strand, counting down.
AGGAAGCATAAGAAGGCAGTTCAAAAGTCAGGAGTAAATGTGCTTGCACTGCTGAAGTGGGGAGACATAAACTGTCTATTAATAACGTTATGACTAAAGTTTACAAGTCGGCTAAAGACAAACATCCTAGGATTAAATGACCACAATTAGAGAAACTTCCTCAAATAATCCCTGCCTCTTACCTGTGATCTCTATGCCAGAAAACCAAAATCACCAGGTTTTGCCTATGGAACTCTACTAAGTTCTCCACCTATATATATTATCCTCCAATGTCAAATGCTACACCAGGTTCAACCTACTCTTAGAGGCAAAGTTTTTTAACAATGATTTACTTTTAGTACAGTATTGTTTAAAAACAATAATAAAGCAAGCTGGGTATGGTGGCACCTCTGTAACCCAAGCACCCAGGAGGCTGAGGCAGAAGGACAGAATTTGAACTAGTCTGGGCTAAGTAAGTTCCAGGTCAGCCTAGGCTATATGGTGAAGTAAGACCAATCTTAGTAAATAAGTGAAACTTCAAATCTTTAGTTACAGACTAGAGTTGTGACTCAATGAAAGGCACTTGCCTAGCCTGCGAAACCAAACGACACCCCACGTAACACTTGAAGCATTTCGCTGGCCTTGGTTTCTGATGCTTCACTTTCAAGATACCTAGAGTTCACAGGGTTTTAGAAGCCTTGTAGTTTCTCTGAAACTGAACTCATTAAGAAAAGCACCTGAACAGCAATGGAATATAGTTCCATTATAGGCTACTTGCTCTCCGTGTGCATGGACCTGGATTCAACACCCAGATCAACACACAACAGAAGAGAAGTGCAACTCTTATCCTCTTTTCCATCTCCATCACATCCAACCTCTGCCACCTGCCATACAGAGAGGAGACATGGACACACAAAGATACCGCACATGTGTGCATGCGTGCACATGTATCTTCCATCTCCTCAGGAACTACGAACTGTATTTTTCTATTGTGATGTAAGTTCCTGAAAAAGTAACCATCTTTTCTTAAATAGCAGTATTACTGTAACAGCTCAATTATCTGTCTTCTTATATTTCAAAAGAACTTTCAAACTTTCCCTCAATTTTATTTTCTAAAATAGTAACTATAAATAAATAACTATAAAAATAAACTAGTTACCCAAGCCAAGTCTGAAGTGTTTCAGATGCAGTTTCTACTGTGACATCACCAAGTCCCTAAATCCTAATGGCCAACTGCTAGAAGAAGAATTTTCATTCTCCTTTTTCTAGCACTTTGACTAAAGCAATCAGGGTAAGAAAGCAAAATGCTAAAAAAAAAAAATCACATTCACATGAATTTATGAGAACTCATTTTAATTATACATGAGACTTTCTAGATAAAAATTTCTTGTTGGCCATTGAGAATTATACACTGTAAGGAAGACAAGCAAGTGGTCTTTCTATCATCTCTAAGTTTGATAACTATTATTAATAACACAAAGACATTACTACATACTTTGCTCTTATTTACTTCATAACAAAAAGCCTATCTTCATGATTCTCCCTTGTTTAATAAGAATACTAGTTAATCCTTACTGAGCATCTACTATAAATGAGACTTTATGCTTTTTTACATGCATTCCTTCATTCAGTCCTTATATGTTTACAAAGTAGACACTATTACTCTATGCATTTTACAGACAAAGAATCAGAGGCATGAAAGTTAACACACATGTCCATATGACTAGTGCATGGTGCAGCAAGGCTCAAGCCCAAGGCTACTTCCTCCCAGAACCTGTGCTGTTTCTGACTACACTAGGATGCAAGCTACATCTTCATCTTTCTGTTCTTCCTTTGCCTGTTGTTACGCTTGTTTATTTCTTCGTTTTCTTTTGTTGTTTTTGAGACAGGGTTTTCTCTGTGTAACAGCCCTGGCTGTCTTTATAGACCAAGTTAGCCTTGAACTCACAGAGATCCACCTGCCTTTGCCTCCTGAGTGTTGGAATTAAAGGTGTGCACCACCATGCCTAGCTTTTTATTTTTTTAAAAAGATTTATTTATTTATTACATATACAGTGTTCTGCCTGCATATATGCCTGCATGCCAGAGGAGGGTACCAGATCTCATTATATATGGTTGTGAGCCACCATGTGGTTGCTGGGAATTGAACTCAGGACCTCTAGAAGAGCAGCTAGTGAGTGCTCTTAACCTCTGAGCCATCTCTCGGGGCCCTGTTGTCATGCTTTTTAAACTATGCTTCTACCCTGTTATCTGTCCTTACCTGCAGTTCCATCTCTCAAAATCTCATCAATCATTCATCTGAGGGTACCAAGACAAATAGCACATCAATGGTAGTCCTTACTACTTAGAGTTATTAATAATCGAAACACAAGCCTTGGTACTGTTACATTTGGATCTGGATTGTGTCCTAAATGCTCATGTTCAAAGCTTGATCTCCAGCCTATGGCACTATTGAGGTGGTAAAACTTTCAGAAGGTATAGCCTAGTGGGAGGAAGTAAGGTCATTAAAGGTATGATATTGAAGGGGATATTGCAATCTTCGCCCCTTCTTCTCTCTGCTTCCTGGTCAGTATAATATATGAAGCTTCCTGTACTATGCATTATTGGCCTTGATATTCTGTCCAGCTACAAGACTCAAAACAATGGAGATGCAACCTTTGAAACCATGAGCCAAAAATAAACCTTACTCCTTTTAAGTTGATTTGCTCTGGTATTTTGTCAGAGACAGAAAATCAACCTAGGTACAGAAAGTGGCACATAATAAACTATCAGTAATGCTGCCCTATGCCAAAATAAAGCACCAATTATTTTACTTACAACGTTTTATTTACACTCTAAAAGAAGATATTACTTCTTTTACTGCTCTGTTACAAAATATGAAAAGTAGCTAAGAGTAAACTGCTAGGCACAGTAAGTGATAGATACAGAATTTGGTCTAAAGCTATTTGACTCTAGAGTCTCTGATTTTTTGTTTTGTTTTAACCTTTTAAGTTACAGTTTATACTCTAATAAATAAGAGACTGATAAATAAAAGTATCAACACAGAGTAGCTAATTCCACAATATTAAAATGTACAGGGTATACGGACATCAAAGGAGGAACACCTAATTCAAATCAGGCGTGTTAGAGAAAACAATTTAGAATTTATGCCTGAGGCAAATCCCCAAGAAAGAGTAATTATTTTAAGTAAAAAGTGAGGAATAGGGCTCAGAAACAGAAGAGCAATTATGACCCAGGAGAAACTTCATGTACTTCATTAATAAGAAAAATAGGTCCATTTTCCATTTTAAGATGAAATCCCCTAAGGCTAGGTAATTTACAAAGAGATTCATTTAGCTCGAAGTTCTGGAGCCTGACTATGTAACATCATGGTGCAGGCTCTGATGAGACCCTCCCTGCCTGTATCACACCCTGGTTAGGGAGTCATGTGAGAGAGGGAGTAATTAGATGGTAAGACAGGAAGCTAGAGCACTAAGAGGGACCTGGCTCTCTTGTAACAAGCTTCTAGCTAAAAGGTCAACTACATCAGCACACTGAGAAGCAAGATTCTAACATATGAACCTTTGGTGATGAAATACAGTCGACTATAGCAAGGCTATAACAAACAAGATGATACATGTAAAGTGCTTAGAATGGCACCTTGCACATAAGCCCTTAAGAAAGAAATCATTAGTTCCACTAAACTAAAACATAGATTGCATAACAAGGAAACAAGACACTTAAGGATCTCTAAGGAGGAGACTAACAAGTTCTACATAAGACTTTGAAAGAATCTTCAAAGTAAAATCCCAGGATCTGATACATAACGAACATTCAGTAATATTTTTGCATTAGCAAAAATTTTATATCAGTAACATTAGCAAGTAATATGGCCACATTGTAGAGTAAGTTAAATACAGCAAGGCACAAATAAGAAAACTGATGACTGAATTTGCATTCTAGCAAACACAGCATGCAACTTTCACAGCTAGTATCCAGGATCATCCAATAACTTCTAACGGTGATTCTTTACATGCTTGTGTATTATACAGATCACTCACCCCTAAACTGTACTAGGATTAGTCTGTGTGACCAAGGGATATGTCAAAAGTGACAGCAAGAGACTTCTGAGGTTAGCTTATTAAAGACTGGCAGTTGCCATCTTAGGATATCTTGCTTCTGGGATGGGGGAACCAGCTGCTATATAACAAGCAGCTATGGAGAGGTCCATGTGGCAAAGCTTCTGGCCATCAGCCAATGCCAACAGCCATGGGTGTAAATCTTGAAGTCAATCAGTAAAGCCTTAAGCTGACTGTAAAACTGGCTGACAACTTCAAGATCTCTCATGAGAAAATATAAGCCAAAACCACACCTCTATGGTGCTTCCTGACCTTCAGCAATTCATATGATAATAAACATTATTGTTTTAACTGCCAATAAACAACTAATACCTTAATCAATAACTAATACAGCTACAATTTGATTCTTAAAACCACTATGAAGAAAAGATGCAATGGCATACTTAACTTCTGAAAGTAAAACTCTGCAGTACTGTTGCCACCGGCGGCACTCAGGGAGCAGCCTGAGGACTTTCTCAGGACTCAGGCAAGCTGCCTCCCGACATGACTTATCTGCTCAAACTAACCGTCAGCGCAACTGTTCTCTACACGCTTGCTGCTTTGGTACCTAATCCTGTGAAGGAAGCCAGATTCTCACTGTCAGGAAGATTAGTACGAATCTCATCAAATAGACAATACTGTCAGAAAAGTGGAAGCTGTAAGTGTATTCTAAATGACCTTCCATAATTAGCACCTACTTCTAAAGCAAGCACAAACTTCTCCTGAGATTAGAGGATGTCCAGACTATTCAGACACAGTGCTCCTGAAAGAGATTCTGACTGCCCAAGCAGGAGAGAAGCCTGCAGTGCTGGCAGAAAAACTAGTAACGCGGGAAGCCACAGCAGGAACTGCTATTGTTTGCTGGGTGCTGTAAGGAATATTATTGGATCCACATTACAGGAAATGTTTTTGTACTATCCTAAGCCACTGTTCTGCCTCACAAAGGGAAACTAGGATAGAAAATAGAAAACTTCTGGCCTTGGCCTTTCTGCTAGTTCTTTTCCGTGTATTTCTTTGGCCCTTTAATAGTGATATTGCTCTAGATACTCTGCCACTCTCCATGCTCCTAGCGCTACTATCATGGCTTTAACTACATCTACATACTTCCAAATACACATTCAGTACTAAAGCACTCTTTCACTGCAGGTCCACATTTCCAATTGGACCCTAAAGATTCCCATGTGAACAGATCACATATGTCTCAACTGTAACACATCCCAACATGAACAAGAACACTCATTCCCTTCACCACTAAGCAGTTTTGATTCCGTCAGTACTGTTAGGGTAGCTATGCTATCAATCACCTGATCTCTGACCTCTCTACAAATATGGGAATCATCCTTAGTAATCCTTAATTTCCTTCAGGCTTCTAAACTCAACTCCTCCTTTTAGCATGTTTGTGTCTCTATATTTAAAATTGGCTTCCTACGGCTGCACAGAGTAGGCCTTGCTTTTTACCTACTATCATGATTGTTTTAGATTTATTTGATGTATATTAGTACTTTGCCTGCATGTATGAATAAACAGAATCAGTGACTAGATGAAGAAAGCATAAGAAGAAAAGGTATTTTTTATTTCTTTGTTATTTTGTAGTGCTGGGGATCAAACCTAGGGGCTTTGGTCACTGAGCAATGCCCTGAGCCCAACAGGAAAGATCTTTTAGATGCCTGTCCTGTTTTCCAATGTATGTGACCAGGACAACAATCAGGCAACCTTTATTGGTCAGGTCAAAAGGGCCCACTTCCCTTTAACTCCAACAACAACAAAAGCCTGGGCTCCTATAGAGGCTGTCCTTCCGCTCTCTTTCCGCTCTTTTGTTTTCAGCCTCTCAGAGGCAGTGCTAGCAACATCTGGTATTGATAGGAAACCCTCACATGTCCCCAGAATTGGCATCTGTTGATTAAAGTAATTGCAGTGGCAAACTAATAAGTGTTCACAGACCCTTCACTGTGGGTTGGATGACCATTGGAACCTCATCAGTAGCCCTAGACCTTTGTGTGCTCCTATGGGTACTGAGCTAGTCTCCTTCCCTGGATCTAAGTGGATTAAAAGCCCAAATGCCTAAAGTCAAAGTATGTTTCTGGTTGTAATTATATCTGGAATAATGTTCATATAATTAGATATTTAAAACATCTGCTATCTATTTAAAAATACAATATTCAGTCACTTTCAGTACTGAAGGTAAAAGATTTTTAAACATAAAAATGTTAAATTTGGTACTAAAACTACTTTTAAGTTAAGGATAAAGTGACATGCTTATTCAGACCCTCTCTGTTTTTTGTTGTTTGTTTTGAATGGGTTAATTTTGTTAGTTTATTCTACCATGTTTCTTTCTATAAGGAAATACTCTTAAATGGGGGGGAGGGCGCTTGGAAGGGGGAAAATGACATAATTATAATCTTAAAAAAGAAAATGCTCTATTAAATATTTAATATGAATATAATATGATCACATTATTTTCTTTCCACTGCATAGTGACACTGCAACAGAACTATCTGGTTAAAGCTGTATCTTTTCCTTAAAAACTTCACACTTTGTGTAACACTTGGCTTTTAGTGTCCTGTTTTTATCTATTGTCTTTTTTTGTAAATTTTATTTTTATTTATATGTGAATGTATGTGCCCACAGAAGTCAGAAGAAGGTTATCAGATCCTTGGAGCTGGAGTTATAAGCAGTTATGAGCCACCTAATGTGGGTGCTGGAAATTGAACTAGGATCCTCTGGAAGAGCAGCTAGTGCTCTTAACTGTTTAGCCACCTCCCCAACCTTTTAGTGAAGATCTGACCTAGGCTTCCAAACTGGGTAGGCAAAGGCTCCACCACTGCCCTACACTGGACCATATTTCCATTTGTTTTTAATTGTATACCCCTTTCCCCAAACTACTGTAAAGGCTTTATTTTAACTTTTTATTATTACTTTCTGTGTGGGTGCTGTTTTGCTTGCATGTGTCTGTACACCACCTGCATGCCTGGTGCCCACAGAGGCCAGAAGAGGACACTGTATTCCTGGAATTGGAGTTACAGAGGTTGTAAACTGCCATGTAGGTGCTAGGAATCAATCCTGGGTCCTCTGAAAAAGCAGTCAGTGCTCTTATCCAATGAGCCATCCCTCCAGTCCCAGAAATCTTTCTCTCTTTTTTCTTTTTATTAGATTTATTTATCTTATTTTATGTATGAGTATTTTGCCTCCATGTATGTAGATATACCTCATGCATGTTTAGTGCCCTCAGAAGTCAGAAGACAGCACTGGATCCCCGGAGCTAGTTACAGATAACTGTGAGCCGCCATGTGCTTCGTAAGTAGAACCCAGGTCCTCTGGGAGAACAACACGTGCACTTAAGTGCTGAGCCATCTCACTAGACACCAGAAGTCTTGTTTGTTGTTTTGGTTTTTTGAGACAGGGTTTCCCTGTGTAGCTCTGGCTGTCCTGAAACTGTAGACCAGGATAGCCTTGAATTCAGAGATCCCCCTGCCTCTGCCTCCCAAGTGCTGAGATTAAAGGCTTATGCCACATACCCATCGATATTAGTTATATTTCAGTCATATTAGTCATATTAGTGTTTCAAAAAGCTTATATAATTCAAACATAAAAACAAAGTTCTTTGTTTAATATTCACCTAAGCTTTGATTAAATTTCCAATATTCTATCAGGGGATAAAATATTGGAAGCTACATGATACCTTGGAGTGTTGTGGATTTGATGACTCACTGGTCAGCCTTTCAGTGCCGGCAGCAGCTTACGTCATCCCCAGCCCCACGGCTAGGTGTGAAGTATTTGCACTGTTTGGATGCCATGAGAAGAGTTGCACAGTGACACAAGCACCCTCAAAGGTCCCAGTCACCCGAGATCTCTCTGTCTTGTTCTTTCTGTCTCCCCATCTCTGTCTATCCATGTCCCCACTTGACACAGCCTTTCTTTCTCTCCCCTCTCCTCCAATAAACCTCTTGCATTATTAGATCTGTTGACATGATGTGATCTCTTAGTGGCTGACCTTGGCCAGCTGGCCAAAGAACCTGTTCTCACGCTTTATCATTACATGGGGAACTCGAGTTATGTCAAGAAACTAGGATTGCAGTTCCAGCTCTGGCAATAAACAACCACAGCCAAAGAATTTGCTTCTCACACACATATGAAGAAGCCACTCTTCTTCAGCTGTGCTTGAGTGACTGAAGCAACTGGAATCACAGGGGCTGGGAGGTAAGGAAATAGAACTCTGTAATGGGGGCTTGAGCAGACTACTCGGGTTTTAGGATCAAGTTCTATTACAATATTAAAGAATTCTAGAATTAATCCAGTGTGTTAGGTGATCAATAACCAACTCAAATAAACAAGTCTTTCTCCTAAGGCAAGCCTCTGTCTACTTTAAGACTGGCTTCTGTTACCCATGATCTGTACTAACAAAGTATGTAAGGCATCACTTAGGACCATTTCCTCTTCTGGCATGCATGAAGCACAGGAACTCTTATCTTCTTAATAAAATGTAATGAAGCAAAAGCACATTGTCCTACCTCATCTTACAGCTTAACCTGTATCTTACAACTTAACCTGTATCTGACTGTGGCAGCTTACTGTACCCATCTAGGTTTTTTTGTTTGTTTGCATTTTACAATCAAAATTTATTTCACTTCATTTTGTTCTGAAAACCATCTATAAAGTCAGAAGGGCATGGCTAGGATAGATTTTTGTCCAAGGAAAAGTCCAAATTTAGGAACTAAAAATCCTTGTAGCTCCAGATTAGAGTTTTTTCCACTATGCACGTACAGAGCTGTACTTTTTCACTTGACAAGTGTGCCTAAGGAACTGGCCGGAGCACTCGTAGTGAGGCCCTGTCTCAGTCCTAGCTCTGTTATCCTCCATCATCTATCCACTAAGTAATCCTAAGGAAAGCATAACTCCAAATTCTAGTTTCTTCAGGAGCATTTTTTAAAATTTTAAAACAGAAAGCTAAGGGCTGAAAAAAATTCTAGAAATCTAATGATAGTGTCTTTTTACAAATAGAACAGAGAAGTTAAATTAGTTGAAAAAGGTCAAATTTTAGTGGTAAAGATTAAAAAAACCCAGGTCACTAAGAACCTAGTTTAATTGGTCTTTCCACTACTACTTCCTTCTTCCAAAGTAGTTGAAAGATCTTTGAAAACTGCAACCCACTTTGTCAGTGTTTACTAAGATTTCCTAATCAAATTAAACCCTTATGTCCCAAGATAGTCCCTGTACTGCTCTCATAGGAATTTAGGTGGGACTAGATTATCAATTCCTCAAAGAATAAATAATTTTCTGTGTGGGAAAGGTGATAGGACTATACTAATGAGATTACACCAGGACTAATTATTGTGAGCACTGGCTCTAGCCTTCAAGACCTGCAACTGGAGATGTTTGTGTCTTGAGATAAGATAATCCCCTGTGTAGCGTCTAGAACTCATTAAGTAACCCAGGTTGGCTTCGAACATTCCATCTTCCTACCTTAGTCTGTGGAGTGCTGGAATTATAGATACCAGCTACCAGAACTGGCTTTTGTTCCCCACTTCAGAGATCTATGGTCTCACAGTACCAGTGGTGGGCCCAGAGGAGTCATCCACTTTCTTTTGGCCTAGGCCCTCACTGCTATCTCTGGGTTCAGCCCCTCCCCCACAGCCTCTGGTTCAGACTTCCTGTGGTTCCACCAGGGTCTCACTAAATTAGCTGGTTGGGATTAGGAGTGCTGGAATGAGAGTGACTTTCTGTAAGCATGCGGCTCCTGCTGATTTACTGAGTACAATAAGGAACTTCTACTCGGCCCAGTCATTCTGCCTCTTACACATATTTCTTCCTCTTGCTCCTGCTCCTCTGTGGTACATATTTCTTGCCCAAACTAGTTTCAAAATTACAAATTCTTAAACATTAAGGCTAAAAAGTGACTCCTTGATACTGAAGAGTGAAAAGGCCCAATATGACACCTTAAACATTCAAAGAATTCAAAGAATCCGAACCAAATAGGAAGCAGGAAGGGAACTTTGTACAGCCTAATTCCTTTCTTTTACAACCAAGGAACCAGATTCCCCTTCACTGGAGTGAAGTGACAGTACAGGAAGCCCTGCATTCTCTGCTGGCTGCTCTTTGCACAACACTTTCGTACTGTCCCACTTAGAAAAAGATATATACAGCCATGATTTTATTGCCTACACACACACACACACACACACACACACACACACACACACAGCACAATTTTTTATTCATGCATAAAGAATCTACACTAGTAACTCACAGTCTAGATTCCTTCCAGGTTTTCTATAAAGGAAAAACCTTCAACTATTTCAGAGATTATTTGCTGATCCCCTTCTTCAGATCAGTGTTTCTTATGTGTTTTGAGTCATAGTGTTTCAGTCTCAGGCTATGATAAAACTAGTACCCAAGGAAGAGCATATAAAATGGCTTAGAGATTTCAAGGTCACTAGAAGCAGATCCTTTGCACTAAAATGTTAAGCCTAATCCATCACTGAACCATATATGTACATATATAATCTACCAACTGATAATATGTTTAGCCAGAATCACAATTTGACATTTGGTGCTTTTCCTAAAATAAAGCTAACAAGAAATGTCCTTTCACATGGGTACACATGTGAAGATGCACAGTACATTTCAGAGACAAAAGGAAACTTTTCCTGGATACTCTTATGGTTCTATTTATTCAATAAGGGCAACACATACTTTTTAAAATAAAATGTATCAGATTTCTTTCACCCACACTTCTCTAATATTATTTCACATACCTTCTTCTTGTATCTCAGACTACCATATGGTTTTAATTATTTTACTACTGTGTAAATACATTTATTATTTAAATTTTTACTTTCGATAACATTTATTGCATTTAAACTGAATATTTTTTAAAATACATTAGTTTAGAATGGTATTGCTTGCACTTCTCACATTTTTAGAATTTCATTTTAACATTCTGGGATGCTGGAAATTGAGCTCAGGGCTTCACGCATACTCAAGGTAGAGCTCCAACATGAATGACATTCCAACCCTCACATCTTAAAGCACCAACTCTTTAAAAAAAATTTTTTTCTCCCTGTGTATGGGTGTTTTGCCTCCATGTATAGCTATGCACTAAGTGAATGCAATGCCTGCGAAGTCAGAAAAAGGTGTTGGATCCTCTGGGACTGGAGTTACAGACAGCAGTGAGCTGCCATGTGGGTACTGACAATAAAACCTGGATACTCTGGAAGAACAGGAAGCACTCTTAACTACTGAGCCATCTCTCCAGCACCTCCACCTTCTTCTTGTTTGAGATAGGATTTCACTGTGTAGCTATGACTAGCATGGTACTTCATATGTAGACCAGGCTGTCCTAAAACTCCCGAGTACAAGGATTAAAGGTATGCACCACAACATCCAGCAAATTATTAACTCTTTTACACTGACTTTCTTTCACAACTATTTTTTTAACTAAGTAATCTACATATCACAACATCCTAAAAATATACAGTATATTTTACTTATTTTTAAGATTTATTTACTTTTATGTGAATGAGTGCTAACCTGCATATATGCATATGTGTGTGTGTGTGTGTGTGTGTGTGTGTGTGTATCACATTCATGCCTGATGTGACCAGAAGAAGCTGGCAGAATCTTTGAATTGGAATTATGAGTAAACAACCATAGGTCCTGGGGCTCCTGAGTCCACTGCAAGAATAGCACATGCTCTTAACCACTGTGCCACCTCTCCAACCCCACTGTATTTATTTTAAATATTATAATTTCCTTTAAATTCTTCTTGGAAACAAGAGAATAAATGAAAAATTATACTTGATTCATTAAGTTGATTTGTGTCGGGCTGAAAGAAAGTAACTGAAAGACAGCAAGATTAGAAATAAGGAGGTAAAAAATAATATTCACATAGATAAAATTGCCTGACTATATTTAAAACTGTGGCAGTGAAAATGAAGGGGTAATACAAAATTGATTCTAGCAAAACCAGAAATAGGCAGTATAAAAAAGAACTGAAAAGAAAGGTTGGGCTGGAGCAATGGCTCACTGGGTAAGAGTGTCAGGTGTGCAAGCAGGCTGTGGCTGTGCCTATTAACTCCAGAGCCATGCAGGGCAGAGACAGGAGGATCACTAGGGATGGCCATCTGCAAGGCTAACTCCAGGTTCAATGAAAGACCCTGTCTCAGAGGGAAACGCATAACAAAGTGAGTGATGGGCAGGGCACCAACATCCTGATTTGGTAAATTTAGATTCTGAAGAATGATAATCTATTATCAGCAAACACTTCAGTTTTTACTAAGAGTAAAGGTTTATGCCAGGAATCTGGAATACAAACATATATTACTGATAATAATAAAAAGCCTAATTGACAGTGGATATCCATTTTTAAGCATCAATAATTAAAACATGAAAAAACTATAAATGAACAGTTAAGTGAATAACAGTCCAGAAACAGGAGTAAAATGTGGAAGGGTGTTCCAGTATAGAACTAATGTATTTTCATACTCTAATTGAGAAAGTACCATTTTCAAAATGAAAGTAAAAGTGGATAGTACCAGGACATATAGCTGTATATATTATGTAAAATGACAATAAGGAAAGTTAAAAGTAGGTCACTCTGATTTTCTATTTTTCTTAAATAACTATTAACAGAAACCTTCTCTCCATTGAGAAGAAACTGTTATTACTACTCCTTTGTTCATTACTGCAGCAGAGTGCCTGTCTGCCTTCTAATGTGAACACATATGTATCTGCTTTCCACATCAAAAGCAATAAGGAAATTCAGACTCTCAACCTCTACTGGCTTGTAGGTAATACTCCATTATTTGAATTCCTAATCAAAACAGATTACAATTCACCATCAAAAGTTGTTGAGTGTTAAGAGTAGTCTGAATTAAAAGATATAGAACACGTGACTACACTTTATTATTTAAATTAAGGCATGTGTAGAGAAACTTGCTCTTAAATGCCTTAACTGACCACAAATGAGTTTCAGCTCCAACAGAACCGAATTTAGAAATTAAAGTAAGATCTGAAATACATCCCTACACACAGCCAACATGTGAAAGAAGCTAAAGGGAGAGACAGGGGAAGTGAAAATAAAAATCATGAATCTAAATTTAGGTTAGTAGGATTCTGATTCTCTGTAAATTATTTCAATCAATTTAAGAGGGGGAAAGCCCTTTTTAAAAAGTACACTTTCCCATTATGCTTATATTAAGTCACAGGCAAATAAAAGTAATACTGCAGCAAACTGTTCTTACCACTGAGGTATAATCACCCAGGAAAAATAAACATTCTTAATATATTCTTTGGTGTATTACAAATTGAAATAGCTCTAGAATATCAGTTTCAAAGAAAAATGTTAAAACACTGTTTATCAGAAACGAAAGAGATCCAGGATTAAAGCTACTCACAACCATGCCAATTGAGTTAAATCTTGATGAGTAATTAAAAAACAAAACAAAACAAAAACCAGAAGCCAAGAGTGCCAGAACTGCCAGTCTTTCAAGCAAATCCTTTTTATATATAAACTCTTAAGGTCTTGCCTTTAGTTATCACTAACTAAACAAAGCAAACCACTATGGAGAGGTTGCCAGAATCCCCAGAAGGCATTTCGGCATAAAAAGAGTTAATGCCTAGCTCAGCCGGACAGCCAGTGACCATTTGCAAGCCTCCTGGGTATATTCCCAGCACACACACTATCAGATAAAAGGACTGCAAACAACTGGGTCGAAGCCTTCCTTCCTCCAAGGCCAGCCTCTTCTTCCTGTGATGTCATATTACAAATCTAGGAAGCCTTTCGTGCTCTCTTCAGAGACAGCCCATCTCACAATACAGCTGGCAACCTCGGAAAGGCCTCCTTCAGCAAGAGCTAACACGCTTAGGAATTTATCCGGGAACCTTTAAAAGACTCTGCCTACCGCCACCTGGAATCAATGCAGAAATACCAAAACAGAGTAAAAAGAAAGAAGTGCCCGAGGACGACGGACTGGAACTATCAAGATTCTGAAGTAAGACTGATAACTTATGCCTAGACATTCTGAACATGAAGACATTTTAATTTTGGAATAGTCACTTTGGCGACTGAAGTACAAGTTTACACAAGGACCATCGTGTCCAACTTGAAACACAGCTTTTCCTTACGTTTGTGGCTCTATGGGTTGGCTTCCTTGACTGCATTTTCTGCCAGTTTCTGGACTCATGGATTTTCTGGAGACCAGAAAAGGAGACTGTTGTCCTGAAGAATCTACTAGAAACTTTTAAGCAACACGTTTCATGTTTTCTTTGAAGATTTCAGAGAAGAAAATATTTATAAGAACACGAAAAGAAGCAAATAATTTGCAAATAAACTGGCTGTTGCTGCGACCATATCTGAATACCAAAGGCGCCTGCTGCAGACAAAAGGACTCCCTGTTTGCTGTCCTGCCTGACAATGGTAAGCTCCAACGGCTCCCACTGCCCTTACGATGACTCCTTTAAGTACTCTTTGTATGGGTGCATGTTCAGCATGGTGTTTGTGCTTGGGCTGATAGCCAATTGTGTTGCCATATACATTTTCATCTGTGCCCTCAAAGTGAGAAATGAAACGACAACGTACATGATTAACCTGGCAATGTCAGATTTGCTTTTCGTCTTTACTTTACCATTTCGGATTTTTTACTTTGCAACACGGAATTGGCCATTTGGAGATCTTCTCTGTAAGATTTCAGTAATGCTGTTTTACACCAACATGTACGGAAGCATTCTGTTCTTAACCTGTATCAGTGTAGATCGATTTCTGGCAATCGTCTACCCATTTAGGTCGAAGACTTTAAGAACTAAACGAAATGCAAAGATTGTTTGCATTGCTGTGTGGTTCACAGTGCTGGGAGGAAGTGCGCCCGCAGTTTTCTTCCAGTCGACCCACGCTCAGGGTAACAGTACCTCAGAAGCCTGCTTTGAGAACTTCCCAGCAGCCACATGGAAAACCTATCTCTCCAGGATTGTGATTTTCATTGAAACAGTGGGGTTCTTTATCCCCTTAATTTTGAACGTAACTTGTTCTAGTATGGTGCTAAGAACTTTAAATAAACCTGTTACATTAAGTCGGAGCAAAATGAACAAAACAAAAGTTTTAAAAATGATTTTTGTACACTTGGTCATATTCTGTTTCTGTTTTGTGCCCTATAACATCAATCTTATTTTATACTCTCTCATGAGAACACAGACCTTTGTTAACTGCTCTGTGATAGCTGCAGTGAGGACAATGTACCCAATCACTCTCTGCATCGCTGTTTCCAACTGTTGCTTTGACCCCATTGTTTACTACTTCACTTCAGACACAATTCAGAATTCAATAAAAATGAAAAACTGGTCTCTTAGAAGAAGTGACTCCAGGTTCTCTGAAGTGCAGGGCACCGAGAATTTTATCCAGCACAACCTACAAACCTTAAAGAGTAAGATATTTGATAGTGAGTCTGCAATCTAAGCTGCCCGACTAAACCACTGGGACTGCTCCACGTTCAACTGTGAAAACTGCTCTGGGAACTTTTCTCCAGCTCCAAAAGACAATTAACGTATGGACGCTTACATGTTTTTAAGAACGTCTGTGTCTGGTGTGTTAAACATTAAACTACATTCTATTCTTGTATGCACTCCATTTTATTTTCTTGAACCACTTTAATGTGTTCTTTCCTCATTAAATCTCTATAAAGTTAGAGTCTAAGAGCAATTATGATTTAAATAATGTGATATCTGTACTTTTAAAATTTTGTGTTACACGAAACGATTTAATTCAAAAATTTGTTAAATGATTTTATACTGAACCCAGATGTTGTTTAAGTAATAGTTTGCTAAATACTTCACTTCCATTTCATTTTAGGTTAAAAGTACTTATCATGCCTAAAACTGCAAACCATGAAGAAAACTAATTTGAAATAGTCAAACCTTTTTAGAGTACTTCCCCCAAGAAAGCTATTGCAGTCTTCTGCATGACTTATTTGACTTTGTAGACAATTCATAAAAAGATAGTGTCTAACTATACAGTATATTTTGAAATTACTATTTTGATTTATATTCTGGCTGCAACACCCAATTTTAAAATGATATGTTCCATAAGAATTTAAAGTAAGGAAACTAATAAAATGCAACCTTGCTAGGTAAATTGTTTTACTAAGTAAAATGTGCCAGCCCTTTATTTTGATTTGAAAGTATAACAAAAACGTGTACTTCCAGCAGTGCTGCTCCAGAAGTCACCAGGCTAGGAAGTGCAGGACTTTTTAGAAAGCGGCGGACAGCCAGATATTTTTACTCCTTCTCTTCTCTCATTTTAGGTCAAATATTAGGTGACTGAAAATGTTATTTCAAGTGAGAGAAAAAATGTTACCATGAAATGTATTGAGTGAGGACACAGTTCCTTACATAGAAAGCAACAAACCTAGAAGACCAAATAACTAGCCACAGCTACATATTCATTTTACACAACATAGAAGGCATGTTTTAGAGAAAAGTACCAGCTACATAAAAACTTTTTTTTTCAACATACCCTCTCCCAATTCAGCATTTCCAAAGTTAACTGAAAAAGGAAGTTTTCATTTTAGAAAAATGATATGTAATTGAATTCTGCACTCAGTCTTTATAGTAAAACCACCTTAATCTTTGAAGTTTGATGGTATGGACATCTATGTTGTAATACGTAAATTTACTTCTTTTCTGAGTTTAGGCTGCAATGATTTCAGATAAACCATGATCTTTTTCTATCTTGGACAAGTCTCCTTGTAATAAATAGCACAGTACATGGAAGTTTTCTTTAGAGACTCAGAGTTGTTTATAGGTAAAACTAAGGCAAAATAAACCCCTAACAAAAAACAAACTGGTGATAAGCATATCCTAAAAGAAGTATGTGTGTGTTACACATATGCATATGTATATGTGTGTGTGTATATGTGTGTGTGTGTGTGTGTGTGTGTGTATATATATATATATATATATATATATATATGCTGGGAACAAGTTTACTTCAGCTGCCCTAAGGTCCCTGTAGTTGGTATCACCCTAAAGGAAAGAAGCCCATTTAGCAGTCTTAATCATAACGCTGTTGAGGTGAAAAGCAGCTAGCAGTCTACTGATCAAGAGGAAAGGATCATGGAGTTCTGGATTCTGGATTTCTCAGAACTTTCCCTGCTCAGGGAAAATGAGAAAACCCTAAGGGAGATCTCAAAGTAGGAGTTTTACTTTAAAATACTACAAAGATGGTCATCAAATCTCTGTTAGTAGTAGGCTCAGTGGAGTTTTTATTGTTCTTGTGTGAACAACATACATGAATCAAAAGTTTTGAAGGATTTTTTTTTTTTTTTTTTTTTTTTTTTTTTTTTTTTTTTTTTTTTTTTTTTTTTTTGTTCTTTTAAGACAGAACTCTGTAGCTATGACTGCCCTGGAACTTGCTCTGTAGACTAGGCTGGCTTCAAACTCAGAGATCCTCCTGCCTCTGCCTCCCAGGTGCTGGATTAAAAGCAACACTACCACCTAGCAAATTTTCTAAGATTCTTAACAAAGTATCATAACAGATTAAAAAGTTGTAATTTTCTCATCTACATCAAATACTAAAGGCAGGTGATATAGTTCTATAAAGAGTGCCTACCTAACATTTGGAAGGCCCTAGGTAATACACAACACAACCAAAAAAAGAACTGAGTAAACTTACCTGTCTGGACAAAAGAGTATCAGAACAAACTTTAAGTTATTTTCCTTTGTGAGTGATGTAATGTGAGGCAGATTATATATTTTAGGGTTTCCTATTTCCCCTTCACTCACAAACATATATTAGTATTAAAACACTGAGAACTTTACTTTGTATTTCTTTAAAATGACAGTGTCTAGTCCTCCCATTCCTGCCGCCCCAAACAGTTTTCAGTATCTTCATGAAGGGCAGACGACAGAGCAATCATTGCACACTGCCTTCCTTCAACGAACAGTAAGACCAGAATGTGGTCATGGAAGACAGCTTTATGACATCCTAAAAACCGGCTCCAAACTGGGAAATTAGTTTTTCTGAGAAAACAGAAACCAAGTAACTAAATATATATGTTGCACAAAATATATATGTTGCACATTGTCTTTCCACAGAAAAATAAAGATCAAGAAACTACCAAAGCTATCAACAAGCCTTAATATTTACATTCAAAATATTATAAAAAATTTGAAGTATAAGTCCTAATTATAAGTATTGATCATTAAAGAAATTGGCCACTCATTTGGGGACTATAAAACAGAAAAGAGAGCAGAGTTCATGTTTCCAATTCAGAAAGACTGATTTATGGATGGAATAGCTACAGAAAATGCCATTTGGTTATGTGTGGTGGAACCCCAGTGAACTTTATCTTTTGCCATATATTAAATTATTAATACCTAGAAAAATCTTTGCCACTTTCTCAGCACTCAAACTTTTTTTTAATACTTATAGGCCAATCCAACTCCAGATATTATCATGAAAGAAGATAAGACCTGCAATTCTTGACTATAAATGAGTTTTTGTATTGAAACCATATTATAAAAAGTGCTTAGAAGCCAGGTGATGGTGGTGCATGCCTGTGATCCTAGCACTTAAGAGGCAGAGGCAGGCGTATCTCTGTGAGTTTGAGGCCAGCCTGGTCTACAGAGCAAGTTCCAGGACAGCCACAGCTGTTAGAGAAACCCTTCTCAGAAAAACAAAAAAGTGCTCAGATAAGAATGAAATTTCAAAGTAATCCTAAAATAACTTGTTTTTAAAAAGCTCTTTTGAGATAGCCTGAAAACTGAATTACCCAACAGTAATATGGCTTCTAAAATGTTCTAAATTCAAAAGGACTAATCAAGAAACTTATGGCTATAGAACATATTTAAATTGACCAATTACTTGGTGATTAACAATATGGCTCAACCAGCCATATTTTCCAGAACAACTTACACATATTCATATAAGTATGAATTCTCAAATTCTATTTTATCTTACTATTTTTACTCATTATCTGGTTATTTTTTAAAGATGCATTTTTAGTATTGTTAACTCTGTGTGTATGTGTGCACATGTGTGCATGCAAGTGTGTGTGTGTGTGTGTGTGTGTGTGTGTGTGTGTCTGTCTGTCTGTCTGTCTGTCTTAGATCCCCTGGAGCTGCAGTTACAGGTGCTTGTAGGCACCCAGTCTGGATACTGGGAACTGATGTTGGGTTCTCTGCAAGAGCAATGTGAGCTCTTAACCTCTGAGCCATCTCTCCAGACCCTATTTTTAAAATTTTATTTATTTGTTTATATTTAATGTATGAGGGCTCTGCATGTATGCCTACATGCCAGAAGAGGGCATCAGATCCTATTATAGATGGTCATGAGCCACTGTGTGGTTGCTGGGAATTGAACTCAGGACTTCTGGAAGAGCAGCTAATGCTCTTAACCCCTGAGCCATCTCTCCAGTCCCCTATTTTTTTTTATATAAAAGAAGAATATCACAAGGTAACAAATCAATTAATAAAAGAATAGGAAATTAACTCCAGGCAAACCCTCCTATTACTTATTTGCTTATGTAGTACCTACACTGAGTACTTATTCATATGGTTCTAATAAATACCCCATATGTGTTTCACCTATACACACACACACACACACACACACACACACACACACACACACAAATAAATAAATAAATACAGTTTGCCTTTTCCCCTCATAGAGGTGGCACATTTAATTGTCTAAAAGCTCAAAAAACAAAGGCAGATTTTCTTTGGTCAATATGATACCAACACAAGAATTCAATTCTTGCAGTTACAACCCTAACTGTTACCATTTGTCAGTTTAAAACTGTACTTGAGCTGGGCAGTGGTGGTGCACACCTTTAATTCTAGCACTAGGGAGGCAGAGTCAGGCGGATCTCTGTGAATTCGAGGCCAGCCTGGTCTGCAGAGCAAGGATCCAGGACAGGCTCCAAAGCTACACAGAGAAACCCTGCCTCAAAAAACCAAACCAAAACAAAACTGTACTTGTTCAATCTTTACCACTTAGGTAAAGTCAAACAACTGCTTAAAACAACAAGCAAACAAACATTTTAAGGGCTGCATGTTGGGTCAGTGGGGTTAAAAAGCTTGCCACACAAGCCTGAAGACCTCAGCTGGGTCCCTGGAGCCCACCTACAGGTGGAGAGTGAGACCACTCCTGGGTAATGTGTATATCCCTCCTCTCTTTACTGCCTTGTTTTCATCTGGATCATCTACTTCCTAGACTGCCGCATCCTTCCTTTTTCCTTTTTCTTCTTTTTCTAGACTGACAGTTTCATTTTTCTTAGGGTCTATGATATCCTCTTCTTGGGGTTCCTTTCTCATTTCTCTAAAGTATATTCTCTAGTAATTTCATGACAAAAAAAGTACACAGAAAGTACACTCCCCAAATCCTTCTATGTCTGAAAACTGTTAGTCCTCATGTCTGATAAAGCATACTAGACTATCAAATATCCAGTACTCTTGATAAAAACTGTAATAATGATCTTCATTTCATTCTCCATAAATAATTAATTTTTAACTTTCTCATTAACTTAACTCTGATTTTTTGCTTTTTTTTTTGAGTCAGGGTTTTTCTTTGTGTAGCTGTGGCTGTCCTGGAACTCACTCTGTAGACCAGGCTGCCCTCAAACTCACAGAGATCCACCTATCTCTGCCTCCTCAGTGCTCAAAGGCATACATCACCACCACCTGGCTTTAACTGATTTTTGACCAAATGTATATTCCTCATCATGCTTAGCATACCAAGTGGGCCTTTTCTGTCTGAAGCCTCCATGTTCTCATTAGCTTTGGACAATTTTCTTCCATTATTATTATTATAGTCTTTCCTTGATGTTTCCCCTGACCTTTATTGGAGAAGGGAATAAAGAAAAAAATGAACCAAGTACTTCTTGATATCAAGATAAGAGGCAGTGTAACCTAATCTAATAGCACAAATGTTTCTTGTATTTTCTCCCCAGGAAAAATTATCTCTGCACCCCTAGCTCACTCAAATCTGTTACAGAAGTCTCGACATAACTGTTCCTGCTCTGATTCTCTCTTTGGCATCAGTAGGAAACTGCAGGTCTGGCTGTTTATGTGTATACCAAATTTGAATGTGGGCTGCCTAGGCATATATAGATGGTCCCTGATTTATAAAGGTTTGACTTACTTTTTTCTTTATAGTAGCATGAATGTAGTATACAGTACATGGAAACCATACTTCAAGCTGAAATTTTATCTTTTCTCAGGTCAGTAACATGCTCCATGATACTTCTTCAATACTAGGCAACAGCAGAGTCATAAGCTCCCCAGCAGTCACTTAATGACAGGCCAAACAAGTTATTTTGTAGGTCAAAGGCATCAAAGGCATTTTTGACTTACGATATTCATAACTTGCAGTGGGTTTATGAGGACATATCCCACAGTTATATTAGAACTCTTTCTATTGTATAGATTATGCATTGTACAACACTACTAGGCTT
The DNA here is from genome assembly GCF_949786415.1 of Peromyscus eremicus. NCBI lineage: Eukaryota > Metazoa > Chordata > Mammalia > Rodentia > Cricetidae > Peromyscus > Peromyscus eremicus. The sequence continues at coordinate 49,086,796 of NC_081425.1, read as the reverse complement.
TGGCCAAAATTCTGCATACTTCTTATTTACCAGCACAGGGGCAAGTGCACTTTCAAGCTCCTGATAGACTGCCATGGCTCTCTGGGGCGAGGGTCCAAGGACTTCATGTTCTTAGACCACCAACAGCAACATCTAGAAACATGTTAGAATCACAAATTCCTGAACCCCAACCCAGAAACTTTGGGGTTGTCCCCAACAATCTGTAATCTGTATTTTCACAAGACCCCCAGATAATTTGATAAATGCTAGCTGGTACTCCAGAAAATTCTTGTTATTGACAACTCTTGTATTTGCTCAAATGCTAAAGCTTCCAAAGTGCTGAAAGCAGTTTGCTGTGTGTGTTCTTTGTATCACGGTCTATTCTACTCTGTTACATCCACCAAAACACCCTCATTTAGTTTTTATCCTCAAAAGTGAAAGAGTCCCTCTACTTCCTTTGCTCCTTTCCACGCCATAGTCTGAGCTCTGCTGGGTTTGTCCTGTGTCCTGTGTGCTATGTGCCAATTTGTTTCTTTCTGTTCTATAAAGACAGAGGACGTAAAGGGGTGTGGTCAGAAGTCTGTTAGTTTGAACTAGAAAAATTATTTTAAGAAACAAGTATAGAAAAGGAAGGTTTGCTGGATAGGAACAAAAAGAAAAAGGGCAGGGAGGTTGTTGGAGGGTAGAGGGAGAAAGGAAAGAACAGTAAGTCGCACATGGAAAGTCCTGCTGTTAACAGCCTTACTCAGCTAAAACCAACAAAGGACTCTTTCATAAATCCTTTCATTATAATATAATCTTCAAAGTCATCTTTTACAAAAAGGATACTTTTACAACTAATTTTACCAATCAGTATTAGCTCATTTTTTAGAACATAAAGACCAATGTCTCAAAGTTATATTTATAGTATTAAAATTTAGAAACTTTTTTTTTTTTTGGTTTTTCGAGACAGGGTTTCTCTGTGTAGTTTTGGTGCCTGTCCTGGATCTTGCTCTGTAGACCAGGCTGACCTCGAACTCACAGAGATCCACCTGCCTCTGCCTCCCGAGTGCTGGGATTAAAGGCATGTGCCACGGCTGCCCAGCAAAATTTAGAAACTTTGATGTAATACGAACATAATAAAAACTCTGGACAAAATTGTAGATTGCTCAGGGGAAAGGTATAATACCTGATGAACAAACAAGGTGCTGATTTAGATAAAAATGGCTGCTTAGCACTTAGCACTGACACTATACTGCTTGACTAACATCACGCTTGTAATTTCTGCTGGCGGCTGAAGTAACTGGTCTCAAACTGGGCTGTCCTTTATGTGCTGGTCCTCGGGGCTTCTTCAGATCAGAAAGACTAACACATACAGTTCAGTACAATTTTACCTACTGAGGAAAACAAAAACAACAGATTTTTTTTTTTTTTTTTTTTAAGGAGAAAAAGACAGTTGCAAAGGCCAGGGAGAACACATTCGCCTGTCAGGGCGATCTTTAGCAGTCTCCACAAGCACTGAGCCATTCACCTTTCATTTGAATTGAACTGTGGAAAAGCTTGCTTTCAGAAGAGTTTGTTACTGTGTGAGTTCAGACGAACCTGATCACAGTGCTCCACAAGCACACAGTGCTACAAATGTCCACTCTGGAAAGATAAAGCAAAGGCTGTTTTCAGGAACAAATGATCCAGTAATTCCTCTCCTTCGCCCTTCCTTTGCCATTCTCATTTCAATGCTTACAGAAAAAAAAAAAAAAAAAGAATTTAAAAACTAGCATTTCTTAATACGAAAAGGAAAAAAAAAAAAACCCAGGTAAATTATCTTAAAATATGCTAAGAGCAAAACGATAAAAATGACCAAGCATTACAGTTTCAAAAATAAAAGTGACCTAAAAAGCAATAATCTGTTAGATTTTTTTTAAAGAAAACATAAGCATATAATAAAAATCTTACAGAGAAATTCTGTTTTATATAATCTTCTTGGTTTTTTTTTTTTTCTTTTCTTTTTCCAAGCTAAGAAATGAACCTGGGGGCTTGGGCATGTTAAGCAAGTGTTCTATTTGCACTAATGTCCAGCCCTTGAGTTCTACATAGCAGTGGCCAGTCTGGAACGCAATACTCTCCTGCCTCTGCCTTCTAAATGCTTAGGCCATGGATATATACCACCATGCCTAGCTTCTCTGTTATATTTTAATGAAAGATACAAAACAAAACAAAAATCACCTGAAACTTAGCAATAATAATTTCTAAAAATCCAGAAGAGTAAGAAACAAACCTATCTACCTTCTGTTCTACATTTCATTACCACTTTTTTTAAAAACTTTTAAATTAGATTTATTTTATTGTGTTGGGGTGAGGGGGGGCATGCACACACCAGGGTACACTTGAAGAGGTCAGAAAGCAACTTGTGGAAGTTGATTCTCTTCTTCCACCATGTGGGTACTGGGGATTGAACTCAAGGGGCCAGGCTTGGAGGTAGGGGCCTTTACTCATTGAGCTATGTCTCCGACCCACATGTTCTAAATCTATCACTTCTAGCAATACAGGAAAAGCAAAACTAAACATCCTCGGATATTTGGTCATTTTGAACAAAATTAGAATATGTTAAAAACCATTAAGTAAATTTAAAGAACGTATATGCCAGGGCCATAAGCACACATGTTGAAGTGACTGGACTGTGATGGTACAGAAGAAAACCGGGTTGTTCAGAAATGTTCAGAAAGAGAAGTGACAAGAGCTGTGCTCTTTTACTAATAGTGACGAGTAGCTGGAGATGACAGAAGAACAACCGCCTCATCTTATGGCCTCTCCCTCACAGTCGCCTCTCACTGTGCTGGAAAAATCCAGAGACCATCCAGTTAAGACAAGTGTTTTCTAAAATATTTCTCCTTTTCTTGTACATCCAGAACTCTATCCTCACTATGCTAGTCAAGAAATGACAAAGTGAACCTGGAGATCTCAGGACTGTATGACCCATACTCATCTCTAAATTAGAGAAGTTATACTTCCATCGCACAGGTAAAGGACAGAAGATACTTCTTAGCCATTCTGCGGTTGCTGTCTCTTGTCCTGTTTGTACTTGAACAGTGCACTAGCACTGCCCTGGGGTAATTACTGACATGAATCATAAGCAAAGCAATATAATAAATTCCAACTGCCATGTAAGAGCCAAGAGTGGCCACATGTAACAAAGCTGGGACTCAATGATCTCCCCCGCACCCCGCGACTATTTACTACTTGGAGAAGGCCACAGGGTGGAGGAGGCAAAGAGAAGGGAAAATTTCTCAAAATGGGGAGTGAGCTAGGATAAAGAGTCTCAGACTGCTGTCCCCAGTTTCCCTTTGTTAAGAAATCACTGCAGAGATGAGGAAAGAGAATAAAGCAAAGGAAATCAGAATTAAGCATGCTGTTTCTCAATATCCTTTGCATAAATGCTTATTCATTATCCCTCACAACTGCTCTGGAAGAATCTTAGCATATCTCCACTTACAGGACAGAAAACTTGATATAGTGAGCCATGATTTGTTTAGAAATTTCAGGTTTCTTTAGGTATAAACTAGTGACAGCTGGGTTTACTCTTCAAGGCTTCTATGAAGAGTAAATATGGTCCAGCAACCCCAAGCCCAGGTGCCTGTGTTGGAAACAACACAGCAACAAACCAAGAGGCAAACAGAAGCATACAAGGAAAGAAATCAATCACAAAGACCCACACTCTAACCATCATGTAACTAATCACGTGGAAAAGCTGCACAGAGTTTGGAGGAGACCACAGCCAGAGCCTCAGGTCATGTTTCCCGATTACTCTGTGTCTTATTTCTTCACCTATGAAAGCAGGAGCTCCTATTTCATAAGTTCTAAGAAGTAAATGAATTCACACACATAAGCATCCTTTTACAGTGCTTGTACACATTGCATCTTATGGTTCCTACATCAACTGTTTCATGCAGAGGGAGTGTCATTTTGATCTGGTCTATAGGAGGATCACAAAAATTACAAAGAAATGTGACTGGTGTTTTTTTCCCTAAGCATTGCTTCCTAAACCAAGTTTCCACATGTTATTAAAATGCATTCTTAAACAGCTAGATTGATTGATCAGTTGACTGATTTTTATTTTTCAAAACAGGATTTCACTATGTAGCTCTGACTGGCTTGAAACTCACTATAGTGACCAGGCTGGCCTTGAATTGGACTCTCTTAAGTTTTGCCTGCCCCTGCCTCCTGAGTGCTGGGATCAAAGGTATTCATCACCACACCCTACCTTGGATTTTTTTTTCAATTTCCTAATCTGTTTAGTACTTTGAGCCAATGCACAAACTAAGAAGATGGGTAATATATATTGTTTCGATGGTGTGGTGGAGAAGGGACAAGGTAAAGAGATGAATTATAGATATTTCTCCATAGTCAACTCCAGCAATTTCACAGTGACAGTGTCTTAAAGGAGACAAACACACCGAGAAAAGAATAGACTTAGGGTCAAGTACTAGAAATCACTTGAGCAAAGATTTAGACATGGGAAAGATTTTATGTTCAAACCATAAGGAGAATCAGGAGGTGGTGGTGTATGTCTTTAGTCCCAGCACTCTGGAGGCAAAGGCGGGTGGTCTCTGAGTTCAAGGACCACCTGGTCTATAGAGGGAGTTCCAAGACAGCCAGGGTTACACAGAGAAACCTTGTCTTAGAGAACAAAAACAAAAACACCATAGTCAGGTCTTCATAAGGGGCTTAGGCTTTCAAAAGCATGTGTAAAGGAGACTTCTATTGACTTACAACAGTTGTCCTCCTGTCTTTAGGTTTTTGTTAGTTGTAATGGAGGGAACCCCATATAAATACCCTTAGTTCTTTATTCACTGTACAATTATGAAGACAATTATTAAACTGACCTTCTGTTTTAGCTCTTTTAAACTGCCCATATACGTACATCTCACTGGATAATTATTTAATAAGAAAGTAATTATTCACTATGCTATTCTCAATTTTATTTGTATTTCTACTAAAGATCTATGTATTTTAATTCTTCTTATCATTTTCTTTAGATTTTAGTAAGTATACTGTTCTTTTCACACCTTGTATCTGAATACACATTATCCACTGTCATATAATAAAAAAACTGTGAATGACTTAACAGATCACTTTACTATAAATCATCATGGAATGCCAACTGGGCGACCTGATAGATACTATTTAACCTTCCTGAACCAGTTCCCATCTTTGGATAATGGTAAGACTACTTATCTAGGCAAACACTCTTGATGAACAGACACTGAAGCTGGTTAATAAATGCCAGATTCCCCTTTCTATATTCAATGTCTCTTTCCTCATATGCAAACTAAGAATCATGACTACATTTTCTTCTTTGCCTTTAAGAACAAACAGAATTTTACCTGAAAGCCCTTTAATAATTTAAGTTCATCTAAAACCAGTCATCAAGTATCCTGCTACTCTATGAAGTGGGGAAGGGCTCATGAGTCCCTACCCCTAACTAAGGAGCTACTGACAGTCAATGGCTTCTTGGGGAGGAATAGTCCTAGTCCATTTTCTTTAGTGATTTGGCCTCTGGTAGGCTGGTCATGCTTCAATGGATGGCTCCATACCCATGAGTATATGGGCAGTGTGAAATAGACTCTCCATACCTGTGAGTATATGGGCAGTGTGAAATAGACTCTCCATACCCGTGAGTATATGGGCAGTGTGAAATAGACTCTCCATAACCATTGAGTATATGGGCAGTGTGAAATAGACTCTCCATGCCTATGAGTATATGGGCAGTGTGAAATAGACTCTCCATACCCGTGAGTATATGGGTAGTGTGAAATAGACTCTCCATACCTGTGAGTATATAGGCAGTGTGAAATAGATTCTCCATACCCATGAGTATATGGGCAGTGTGAAATAGACTCTCCATGCCTGTGAGTATATGGGCAGTGTGAAATAGACTCTCTGTACCTGTGAGTACATAGGCAGTGTGAGATAGACTCTCCATGCCCGTGAGTATATAGGCAGTGTGAAATAGACTCTCCATGCCCGTGAGTATATAGGCAGTGTGAAATAGACTCTCTGTACCTGTGAGTATATAGGCAGTGTGAAATAGACTCTCCATGCCTGTGAGTATATAGGCAGTGTGAAATAGACTCTCCATGCCCGTGAGTATATAGGCAGTGTGAAATAGACTCTCTGTACCTGTGAGTACATAGGCAGTGTGAAATAGACTCTCCATGCCTGTGAGTATATGGGCAGTGTGAAATAGACTCTCCATGCCCGTGAGTATATGGGCAGTGTGAGATAGACTCTCCATGCCCGTGAGTATATGGGCAGTGTGAAATAGACTTGATGGATTACTTTAGAGGAGGACAAGGAAGAAGACAACAACTTGGGAAAGGGTGGGGAGGTGGAAAGTGGATCTGGGAGAAGGTAGGGGGAGGAGTGAAGGTGAATATGATAAAAAATACACTGTAAAAAATCTCTAATAAAAAAATTTATTTAAGCTAGGCGGTCATAGCGCACACCTTTAATCCCAGCACTCAGGAGGCAGAGGCAGGAGGATCTCTGTGAATTCGAGACAGCCTGGTCTACAGAGTGAGATCCAGAACAACCAGGGTGGTTACACAGAGAAACCCTGTCTCAACAGCCCCCCCTTAATTAAAACTTGAAAGGAAAAAAGGAGGGAGGGAGGGGGGAGGGGGGAAGGAGGAAGGGACGAGGGAAGGAGGGAGGGAGGGAGGGAGGGAGGGAGGGAGGGAGGGAGGGAGGGAAGGGAGGGAGGGAGGGAGGATCTTGCTACCCCAGAGGGTGACTGTAGGGATGAACAGCAGGAAGAATTTGTTGGGAATCCTGGGTCTTGACCTACCCAGACCTCCTGGAGAAGAATCTGTATTTTCAAAGCTCTCCAGATGGTTTCTATGTACATTAAAATTTGAAATGCACTATCGAGAAAACAGCCCTTAACATGGAAAACTATGCTGTCAAAGTTATGCCACATATCTTAGAGAACAAAGGGTATATACAACAGTACAATAGTGATTCAATTAGCTTAGGAGAGCAAGCTAAAGGCAACTTCTTTTTTTTTTCCCCCCCAGGGATGGGGGGTGGGAACGACCAAGTGGGCATTGAGACAGGGTTTCTCTGTGTTGCCCTGGCTATCTTTGAATTCATTCTGTAGACCAGGCTGGCCTTGAACTCATAGAGATCACCTGTCTCTGACTCCTGAGTTCTGGGATTAAAGGTATGTGCCCTTATTGCCTGGCTTAAAGGCAACTTCTTATAGACTGGTAATATAACTGTCATGGCAAAAGAGATTTTCTAAAGACAGACACTCATGCCTCTCTCTGGCTATCAAACTACTGAAACAATGAATCCAAAATTAAAATTTTCCTAGGAATCTCAGGCTGAAGGAAGGGAAAGGTTAGATCACTGTGCCAGCGAGAGGAGTAACTTGCCTTCCTAAAAGAAATTTTACATAGTTTTGACAACTTAACCACAGACCAAGTTGATGAGTAGGACCCACATCTTGAAGAAGACTGCTAAGTTAGGCATGCCTCTTGGACCTCGTTTCAGAACTCAGAAATGGACTTGGCAGTAACTGAACCCCATTTGTTCCTCTTCCCAAAGTGCCACACAGAATAATTTATCTTTCTCTGTGTTTTACTAATACTTATCTCTTATTTGTTTACTGGAGACAATTGACCAAGTGTAGCTTGTTGGGGCTTCCAGATTCAAGTTTTGACCCCCTGAATTCTATAGTAATTTAGTAAGACACTAAAACAGTGAGAAATCACAACCCACCTGTGAGAAAAGAGGACAAGTAGAGAAAAAGCACTGGGTACAAAAGCATAACATTTGGGGCTGAAGAGATGGCTCAATGGTTCAGAGCACCAGACGTTCTTGCAGAAGACCCAGTTAAGTTCCCAGCACCCATATGGTGGCTCACAACATCCATAATTTCAATTCCAGAGGATATGATGTCTTTTCCCGACCTCCCCGAGTACCAGGCACACAAGTGGTACACATATACATAAGGAAAACACTTTCACATACAACATAAAATAAATTAAAATACTTTTTTTTTAAAGCCATAACATTCTCAAGAAGCAAACAAGGACTCCAATGCACTAACATAATAATGTTTAGAATGGTATCTTTGGATCAAAAGCAAAAGTACTAAAATATGCTTTACTAAAGAAGAAAGGAAGTATGCACTCTGTTTCAAGAATCCTCCCAAGCCCACTACCACACAAAGCTAGTACACAAAGTTAGCTGGTATATTGCGTTTTATAAAATACCTCCTTTGCTAAGAGGGCTAGTTTTTTCATTTTTATCAAGAGTAATTTGGGGAGGGGTTTCTTCCTATATTTTTTGTTTGTTTCTAACACATGTTCTCCCTCTGTAGCCTAGGTATGTCTGAGACTCATAAGAAAATTATTGTTGCAGCTTTTTTTGAGACAGGTTTTCTCTGTGTAGTTTTGGTGCCTGTCCTGGATCTCTCTCTGTAGACCAGGCTGGCCTCGAACTCACAAAGATTTGCCTGCTTCTGCCTCCTGAGTGCTGGGATTAAAGGCATGTGCCACCACAGCCCAGCTTGTTGCAGCTTTTGAGTGCTGGGTGTAATGCAACTTTTAGGATCACTTTCACATTCAACTATCATTGCACATTTCCAAATCCATTGCAAGCTTTTTCTCATCCATGTATGACTATTATTTTGACTCTTGGCCATTTTTTTTTTCTTTTTTCTCACAGCACAGTAATTCACTTCTCTGCTAGAGCACAAGCTCCTTGGAGGCTTGGGGCTATTTCTCATGTCATACTTATTTCACTTGGGCAATTACAGTTCTTTCAAAATAGTTGATGTGGAGAATATCACGTACTGCCTGAAAAGAATTAAGGAGAATAGAACTAAAGAAGAACAGGAAAATGAGACTTCTGTATTATCTTAATTTTTTATTTAATCATTTATAAACTGAGATAATTCAAAAGAATATGGATTTACATTCAATAGTAGCAAATAATTCTAAACCTTTAAATAATTTTCTTTTTTTTTTTTAAGATTTATTTATTTATTATGTATACAGTATTCTGCCTGCATGTGTCCCTGCAGGCCAGAAGAGGGCACCAGATCTCATTACAGATGGTTGTGAGCCACCATGTGGTTGCTGGGAATTGAACTCATGACCTCTGGAAGAACAGTCAATGCTCTTAACCTCTGAGCCATCTCTCCAGCCCTAAATAATTTTCTAAAACAATATATTTGTAGTAGAAGGACTTGAATCTCTTGGCCTGTCTGGTAAAACATGTTCTTAGCCTAAAATTCTAGGTTCCATTCCTAGCACCACCAACCATCCAATAAAATGGACAATGAAAAAAATTAAGATTATGTATCCATTTACAAAGGGAGAGAAAAAAGACATTAGTTTGTACATGGAAGAGCTAGGACTTGAAACTTGAGTCCTCTGAGCCCATATGTTACATTGGACATGGCACCTCTCAGGGAAGCAGACCATTTACCTGGTCTACTTCCGAGAGGAAAGAACTCTGTGGCTTATAGGAAGTAGGCTGGAGAGAAGGGCTGTGCCACAATAGCCAAACTACTACAGCCACTGCAAAAAGGCCAAGTTTTTCTGTAAGGCAACACAAGTTATTGCAGGTTCTTGTACGGGAACAAGGTGTGAACAAAATTAAAAAGATTAACTTGTACTGAAGTATAAGGTGGAAGGCAGTACAAAAGACACCTTTCAGAAAAGTGACTATGATGTAAAAAAAAACAAAACAAAACAATATTTAAAATAATTAAACATGTGAGAGACATAGTAAAGTGTTTTCTGAGAAATCATAGTGCTCTACATCACACTACACACACACACACACACACACACACACACACACACATATATCACACTACAGAAAAGGAAAAAATGTTTGGGAAAAATTTTAAACTAATGGAAAAGCAGAGATATTGGGAAGCAAATGTGATACAAAATAATAGGGCAGAGGGTGAAGTCCCAGAAGACCTCATATCAAGCATACAGGGGAAAAGGCCAAGATGGCAATGCCTTCTACCCCACTCAGGGCCAGCTAAAACTAACCAGTGCCAGTGGTGAAGGTACAGAGCACTCAAGATGTCTGGGAGTAACCTAGGACTCATTATAATATAAACCCCACTCCCCTTGGGGGATATTCTAGATGCTGATCATACCAACAACATATGAAGTAGTATGTAGAAATACATTGTACTAGAGAATGCATGGAAAAGCTCGTATTATGAAATGAGCCAAAAGCCCACTCCAAGGTACCATGAAAGCCCCCAACTTTTTACACAGCGGGGCCACCAACTTGCTAAAGGTTCTCTTTCTCAGCCTGCTTCCAAGCCCTTACCACCAGCCCTTAGATACATCCTCTCTTGATAAACTCAAGAGAAGTGCAACTATGCACTTCTGCTCAGTATCTTTTTTTTTAGAGACGCAAGACCCCAGAACCCTGTAGCAACCAATATCAAAACTGTATTCTGAATAAAATAAAATACTTTCATCTTCGACTGTGAAGCCAAGTCTCTCACATCACTCAGGAATGTACTAGTTAACTGTGGAAACTAAAGGTGTGATATTAAGGATAAACTGGATCATGGTAAGAAAGGTTAAAGCCTTAGATGTTTTCAGAAAGAACTGGTTTTAAGGATGAAAAAAAATCAACACAATAGATTTTTCATTATAGTTTTCTGGTTATTATTTAACTGTATGGCCTGCATTGTTTCATTGTCCAAATTCACATTTTTAAAAAACTAGTAAATTCAATAATCATTATCTTACAATTCAATTGTCTTCCTGTAACATATAATTCTTTGTAAACTATAACTTGAAAAAAAAAAAGTCAGCACATTGTCTCATGGTGAATACTGAGACCTTTGTGCAGAGTGCTCTGGAGGTTAATGATTCACCAGAGGAACAGATAACACAGAGCCTTTCCTGGCTTTTATAGAAGCACAGGCTTTTCTCCCTTTTGTGTTCACTTCCTGTCAAGTTTGACATTTCAAAAGGATACCAAAGCGTCTTAAAAATCTGTTTATGAGTTTGCCACCAAATCAAGACTCAAAAAGTCTGAGTCATTCACTCCCACATTGCTGTGTGTAATACTATCCTTCATCTAACATTTGGGAAAACAACTGAAGTAAAAGACTTTAACCGTTTTGTATGTAAGAATATACTGACCAAAATTAGTGTAGTAAGTCAGCCATGTTTGACCATATTCACAAGAAACAACTGTGATTTTCTAACACGCCTTCAGAGGAAATAATGAACTACTAGCACTTCAGTGTCCCCACAGAGTAAGCAGTATTCCAGCACAGCAGGAAAACAGGAACAAAGTCCTAAATATCCCTCATGGATTTCTACTTCATATTTATATATATTCATCAATCATGAAGCCTTGTATTTAGAAACTGACAGTCCTGATGAAGAAACAAGAACCAATTTTTTTAACTACAAAACCGAACAAAATAAATACAACAATACTTTTCAAATGTTAGACACCAGGACAAAGGCCCAGGACTCAAAATACCTGCTGAGCTGCCATCGCTGCAGCTCACTGCAGAGAAAATGTCCCGGCCACACACAGAAAAGAGCGGAGACAGAACCCACTGGTCCCCAATAAACAGACACCAACAATACCGAGGACACAGAACTAACACAACGCAGTATAGCTTCAGAGGTCTGGGACCCACTTCAGCTAGGTCACAAACAGCACACACTCCTGAGAGAACTACCCAGCACTAAATGGAACCACTGGAGGGAGCAGAGCCCTGCCTGCGAGGGACCACCACAAATTCTGACTTCTACCAGCCACAGTGAACAAGCTTGTGATCCATCTATAAGCACTTAACAGAACATTGCTTGGATAATGGGGGGAAAATTAGATATAAAGACTGCTGTTTGAATGAATAAAAAGTTCCTGGAGTCAGAAGGAAAACAAAAAGTAAAGTAGGGGAGGTGGAGTTTTTGTTTTTCTTTTTGTTTTTAATTGAACTATTTACAATTTAAATATGTCCCAAAGTACAACTCAAGAATATGATAATAGTCAGAACCCAGTAAGACAAAATTCACAATATTTAACACTTAGTTAAAAAAAAAAAAATCAACAAGAGGCAAAAAAAAAAAAAGTGGTGTTGAGGAATATTATTTTAAGGTGTGTTGCTTTTGTTTATGTTGCATTTGTTTAACTCTGTGAAGCTGTGTTACTGTGCCTGTCTAAAACATTGATTGTCTAATAAAGAGCTGAACCCAACGGTGAGGCAGGAGAAAGGATAGGCGGGGCTGGCAGGCAGAGAGAATACATAGAAGGAGAAATCTGGGAGGAAAAAAGGAAGTAGCCAGAGAAGGAGGAGGACTCCAGGGTCAAGCCACCCAGCTACACAGCTACCTACGGAGTAAGAAACAAAGAAAGGTATACAGAATAGAGAAAGATAAATGCCCAGAGGCAAAATATAAACAGGATAATTTAAAGTTAAGGAAAGCCAGCTAAGGCCGGGCATTTATAAGAATAAGCCATCATGTGTGATTTATTTGGGAGTTGGGTGGCAGGCCCCAAAAGAGTAAAGAGCAAAAACAACAACGTGGTTGTTAGAAAAAAGAATATCAGTCAATAGAAACACATCTAAAAAGAAACAGACATTAGAATTAGAAGGAAGATATTTTAAAAGTTTTAATATCTATGTTTCATGTGTCCAAGAAGGCAAAGGAGCATAAATCTGTTAAAGAGATAAAAATGGAATCCAAATAAAATTTCCAGAGTTGAAAAAATATAGTATCTAATATGCATATGGAATTAACAGCATCAAACACTCAGAAGCAAAATACCAATAGATCTGAAGGTATAACTACAGAAGCCATCTAAAATGATGAGACAACAACCATCTTCCTTTAAAAAGAGGAGGGGGTTGGAGAAAGCAGCAGTAAGCTGTGGAACAACCCCAAGCAACTTTATATATACGAGAATGAAATCTGCAGAGAAAATGTCCAGGCTACACACAAAAAAAGAGTGGGGACGGAACCTACTGGTCCCCAACAAACAGAAACCAACAATACTGAGGAGACAGAATTAACACAACGCAGTATAGCTTCAGAGGTCTGGGACACACTTCAGCTAGGTCACAAACAGCACACACTCCTGAGATAACTACCCAGCACTAAAAAGAGGACAGGTAGAGAGGTCAATAAAAATATCTTAAAGCATAGCCGGGTGGCAGTGGCGCATGCTTTTAATCCCAGCACTCGGGAGGCAGAGCCAGGCAGATCTCTGTGAGTTCGAGGCCAGCCTGGTCTACAGAGCAAGATCCAGGACAGGCATCAAAACTACACAATGAAACTCTGCCTCAAAAAAAACAAAAAACAAAACTTAAAGTATAATGGCCCAATTTCCAAATGTGGTAAAATCTACACGCTCACATATCCAAGCCAAAGAAACTATAATAAGGCACATTATGGGAAAACTAGTTAGAATCAATGATAAAGAGAAAATCTGACCAGTAGCCAGAAAGAAAAGTCTTCTGCACCAGGGAAACAAGAACACAGTGACTTGAGAAAGAATGTAAACCCAAAGACAGTGGAGCAGCTTGTTCACACATGAAAAGAAAGCTGTAACCTAGATTTCTATGCTTAGCCAAATAGCTTCCAAGCATGAAGTGACCTGTTTTTCCAGACATACAAAAGTTGAAACAGTCCTCATAGATAGACCTTAAATGAACGAACAAATAAAAAGTTCCTAGAGACAGAAGGAAAATAAATCAGATGAAAATCTGAATCTATATAAAAAATAAAGAACATCAAAAAGAAAATCATGTAAATAAATAAAAATGTATTTTTATTTTTATCTTATTTTCTCTAAAAGATACCTGATGGGCTTGACATTGTGCCACATGCTTTTTAATCCAAGTACTCCGGAGGCAGAGGCAGGTGGATCTCTGTGAGCTTGAGAATAGCCTGGTCTCTACAGAGTTCTAAGCCATCTAGGGCTATATAGTAAGACTTCATCAGTAAATAAATAGGAAATAAATAAATAAATAAATAAATAAATAAATAAATAAATAAAACAGAAGTTACACCAATGCATTGTTTTATAACCCTCCAGATTAGCAAGGAACCGTGTCCTGCTACATCTGGCTTCACTGTCTTTATACGATCTGAAAAGTTGTAAAATAATATTCAAAGGTAGACTGAGAAATTAAGGCTACACATTGTAAATCTTAAAGCATCCAATTATAAAATAAAATAAAGAAGTATAAGTAGTGAGCCTACAGAAAAAATAAAATGGATTAAAAATATTCAATGCAGGCTAGAGAAATGGCTCAATGGTTAAGAGCACTGACTGCTCTTCCAGAGGTCCTGAGTTCAATTCCCAGCAACCACATGGTGGCTCACAACCACCTATAATAAGATTTGGTGCCCTCTTCTGGCCTGCAAGAACACATGCAGACAGAACACTATGTATAATAAATAAATAAATCTTTAAAAAAAAATATCCAATGCAAAAGAAGGTCAAAAAGAGGAAAAAGAACAGAGACAGACAAGGAAAAAACAAATACCAAGAGAACTTAGTCTCAACCATATCAATGGTCACATTAGATGTAAAACTTCCAGAAGCTGAGCATGGTGGCATATACTTATAACCCCAGAAGTTGGAATACAAGGCTGAAGGACTGCTTTGGAGTTTTGCATAATGATTCCAGGACAAACAAAGCTACAGGAGACTCTGCCTCCAAAAAGAAGAAAAAAAGAAAACAAAAGAAAGAAAGAAAGAGAGAGAGAGAGAGAGAGAGAGAGAGAGAGAGAGAGAGAGAAAGAAAGAAAGAAAGAAGAAAAAAGAAAAAAGAGGAAGTAGGGGAAGGAAAAAGAGAGAAAAAAGGAAATAAGAGAGAGAGAAATTAAATATTAGTAGAAAACAAAACTCAACAATTTACTACTTTATAAAGATACTTACTTTAAGCATAAAGACACAAATCAGTTAAAAATTAAAGGAGGAGGGAGCCATGTCAGTAGTAACAAAAGAAAGCTGAAGCAGACTTACTAACATGGGACAGTTGTTTCACAGATGTATCACCAGACAGACAGTTTTTTCATAGCAACTGATTAGGAACTTGGTCAAAGATCATAAAATCCAAGGCCTTTTGCCTCTGCCCTTCTGGCCCCTCTGTACTGAAATCTTAGCCCCTTGTTCACATTATGCCACACATGTCCTGGGTGGCTCTGACCCTTTCCTGGCCTTAGTTCCTGAATCTTTTCTTTCTCTCATGTCCATCCCTGTTCAGTCTACACTCTCCCAAGATCATTTCTGTGAATACAAAAAGGTCTGTTTCTTAACATTAAGACTAAATTTCTCCTATCTCCGCCCATCACGCTGTCACGTCAAACATCACTAAAAGTTCCTGCTAATTGAAATCTTTATTTCATTAGGCTCCAGCAGTTAAAACTTCAAATCTTAACCTTAACCATTCTCTGGTCAACATCCTCAGATTTCTGGCCCCACTACTGCCCTACTGTGCCTACCTAGCTATATTCTAATGCCCTCCCGAATTCACCTAATAACTCACCTTTTCTAATCTTACAAATAGCTGCAAGAAGATTCTGGGGAAAGAATGCCATCATACAGAACTGTGGTGAGACAACAGATGAATAGTTTCTGTCCTCAAAAGTGCCTGGAATTCTGCAGGGCAATTCTTTTCTCCTTCACCAGTCCACTCTCTCCATCTGGTCCCACAGTAACAATTTCAAGTCACAGTCAGTCTCCTCCAACTTTTAAGTGCCACTGAATCTTCTCCACCTCACCCTCAGTAAATCACCTCAGCTCCATTTTATGAAACAAACACAAAACTGAAAAGCCATTAATTTGAAACTTCCCCAGTTTCCTGCAGGGCACACCACAAACTACCTTACTCACTGTGTTTCTCGTTCTTCCCTTTTGCCACAGAAGTATTTTGAAACCCACATGCTCTTCTGAAATGTGACCTTGTCTCTCCTTAAACAGGAGGTGGCATCCATCCCCCTATCCCCTCAACCTGGCAACCATTGTGACTGTTTGTTTGTTTGTTTGTTTGTTTGTTTCTTTGTTTGTTTTTGGAGATAGGGTTTATCTATGTAGCCCTAGCTGTCCTGGAACTCATCTGTACATCAGACTGGCCTCAAACTCAGAGATCCACCTGCTTCTATCTCCTGACTTCTGAGATTAAAGGCGTGCGTCACCACTGCCTGGTCCACTGTGACTGCTTTCACCAGAAGAAGGTAATTTCCAGATACGGTCCTCTCAGAAGCCTTTTGGAACCCAGCTTCTATGTCAGAAGTGTGCCTACCCTAAAATCAAAATGCTTTGAGGAAGCACAGCTTTAGTACTAGACCACAGGGCAAAATGGGAGTGTGAAGAAGAGAAAGGAAGAAGCAAGTGTGAGTGAGAGTCAAAAGTCTGAACTTGGCAGTGAAGAGAATCTTGGAAGCAGGTCTACTGGCCCCAGGCTGTTGACACCACAGGGTCAGAGAGCAAGTACTCTGTAAAGCCATTCCCAAAGCCCATCTCACAAAAGTCATGAGCAAGATCAAATAATCATTTGCCCTAAACTGTTTCCTAGCAACAGAAAACACTGGGAGTGATTCCTTCCCCCATCTTTGCAGAGCTGGCCCTGCCACAGTGGTGTGCCGCTTCTGCTCTGTGCTTAGTCACCGCCACCACCTGTGTCTCTCTTCATGTCTCTCCCTCCTCACCACTTCATGTACAGTCCTTGATCCTGTGACTGTTGACTTCCTTCTTGCTAGAAGTTTTAGTTTCCCTGGTTGCTTCTACCATATCTCAAACAGGCAAGATTTCCTTCAGACTTTACAACCCTCTCATTCATGATGTGTGGTTTTTGTTTTTTTTTCCTCTCTCTCTGGCTGCTTTATTTCACTTTTTTTTGTAGGCGAAATCTTCTCTTTTCTGTGCATCCTTTCAATGTCCTTGGGGTTCTACCTGTAGTCTTGTTTCCCCAGATTACATTCTCTGCTTAGGTAACATACCCAGCTTTGGACAAAGCACACCAAGATTCAAATGAGAGCTCTGACACTTGGCATGTATGGTCTGAGGAAACATCCCAAGCTTGTAGGTATTCATTTCCTCATCTAGACTACTATGAGAATGCAATGATTAATTTTTTAAAATGTAATGACATTCTAAGAGGTGCTTACCAAACTGACCAGCATAAGATAACTTGTCAAAAAAGACTGGTAATGTTTATTATATATGTGTGGCAGCTCTCAAATCCATATTCCTAGTCTAAGATTTTTTCCTAAGCTCAACACATATATACAACTGACACCTCAATGTGAATGTAATTATTTCAAACTCAAATGTAATAAATTGAAGTTTATCCTCAAAAAAATTACATTCGCCGGGCGGTGGTGGCGCACGCCTTTAATCCCAGCACTCGGGAGGCAGAGCCAGGCGGATCTCTGTGAGTTCGAGGCCAGCCTGGGCTACCAAGTGAGTCCCAGGAAAGGCGCAAAGATACACAGAGAAACCCTGTCTCGAAAAACCAAAAAAAAAAAAAAAAAAAAAAAATTACATTCAATCCAGGTTATCTATTTTCTTAAAAGACACTATCATTCACTTGGTTATACAAGCCAGAAACCTGAATTTCATTGTAAGTTGATCCCCTCTGCCCCTTACTCAGCCTTATATAATTAACTGCTACATCTGATAATACCATGCCACATGCTGTTTTTAGTGCTTATACATATTAAGTCACCCAATGAGATATAAAGATAATAAATGACTGGTAGACATTACAGGTAATAAACACAATAAAGGAAGCATGACTGCAGACAGAATATTACCACAAAAAGCAAAGAGAATCATTAAAACATGATAAATGAAAGGGCAAAGAAAACCCTTTCAAATCTCATGTACTAATAGAAACAAATGTGACTTATGAATTAAACAGAAAACTTTTGGACTCAGCAGTTAAGAGAACTTGTTGCCCTCGTGGAGGACTCAAGTGTGATTCCTAGCACCCACTTGGTGGCTCACAACTATCCCCAGTTTCAGGGGATCCAACAGGCATGCATGTGGTACTACAGATGCATGCATGCAAAGAAACAGTAATACAGATAAAGTAAAAATAAATAAATCTTTAAAAAAAACCACATTAAAAATAAACTCTAATATATATATAAATTATATAAGGCTGAGTAAGGGGCAGAGGGGATCAACTTACAATGAAATTCAGGTTTCTGGCTTGTATAACCAAGTGAATGATAGTGTCTTTTAAGAAAATAGATAACCTGGATTGAATGTAATTTTTTTTTTTTTTTTTTTTTTTTTTTTTTTTTTTTTTTTTGGTTTTTCAAGACAGTGTTTCTCTGTGTATCTTTGCGCCTTTCCTGGGACTCACTTGGTAGTGGTCTAGGTTCAATCTTTAGTACATGCACACATATTTTAAGTGAGATGAAAATTATTACTTCATTTTATTTCCCCCTCTCAGTCAACAACACTGAAGAGATGGCTCAGCACTTAAGAACACTGGCTGCTCTTCCAGAGGACCCAGGATCAATTCCCATCACCCAGATGACAGCTCAAAACTGTCTGTACCTCCTGTTCCAGGGGATCTGACACCCCAGAAATACATGCAGGCAAAACACCAAGACACATAAAATAAAAATAAATGTTTTGGAGTCATAACAGATATGCTATGATTTAAAATATCTCCCACATTCTCATGTTTTTTAACACTTGGCCCTCAGTTGCAAGTAGGCCCTGACAGGCTACTATATGAAGCTGTGAAAGTGAAGCCTACATTGCCATGGAGACCAGAGGATGTTGCAGATGCCTGGACTATAGGACATCAGCTGAGGAAAGTTACAAGCACAGAATGGAGCTGGACCAAGGCAGAGGCTATGTGGTCTAGGTTCAATCTTTAGTACATGCACACATATTTTAAGTGGGATGAAAATTATTATTACTTCATTTTATTTCCCTCTCTCAGTCAACAACACAATGTGAATACAATCCCATCAGGTTTCAGTGTTAATGAGATAATTTTTTAGAAATACAGAATCAAAAGTCTATGAAACCTTGCTGAGAGTCTTGACCTGTTGTTACATGGATGCACTCAATTTATGAAAAACTCATCCAACTGTCACCTGAAATTTTTATTTTCCAGTGTGTGTGTGTTTGTATCATATTTCAGTTATTTTTAAGTCTGTGAAAGCTCACGTATATGGGATATGCTTTCCAACATAATGACCATCATTCTCACAGGAAAAATACACACTATCATATTTGCATGGCATGACTTATCTTCACAAAGTTATCCACTACCAATCTCATAATTTTATAATTTAAAGTGTAATATAAAATTCAGACATTAACAACATATGAAAAATAAAAGCATTTGCATAAGACTCTCACTGATTGAGCATTCCTAATCCAAAAATACCAAACTGGAGATGCTTCAAACCTTGAAATTCATTCATACTGAGGTTCAAACTAAATATGCTTAGCATGCAACACAGTTTAAATTATTATTTTAAAATCTGCAAATCTTGTGAATCACAAGGTATTATCCAGTAAAGTAGACCTGAAGAAATAACAGTACTATAGGGGACTATCTTATAGTTACTACATAGGGGATGCTTCCTTTATTAAAACAAAAGCTTTATCAGTAGCTTATATGCTATAACTAAAATGCCTACAGCACATAGCTTCCACTCCTATAATGCTATAAAACAATACCTACTATTAAACAATAGTGTGGACTTTGTATTATCTTTAAGACTGGGACAAAATGATCAAACAGACAAAACAGAAAAATGTACGTAATCTCGGGCTTTTAATTTAGTTAAAAAGTGTAAACATTTATATTATCAACAATAACACTTGGATTTTAAATAAATTACCTCAATACTTTTTTTTAATGTGTCAAGCTTTGTGAAAACTTGCTCCTAAACAAATGCATTAGATGGTGCAGGAAGCTCAACAGGCCAACTGGCCTGGTGTTGTTCACAGCAGAAAAACAAGCAACTTACACACCTGCATTCACACTTAGGAATGTACATCCACCCACACAAAATCCATTCTTATATTCCACTTGATTCTTAGGCTGGGCATGGATTATTCATTAAAGAAATAACTTCTCATTAACAGGTAGTTAGCTGTGTACATACGAATACCTTCAGTTATTTAGCTAGCCACTTACTGAAAGCCATGCAAGGGATTCCATGATTCGATGCTCACATCTTTCTAAATGTTTTATCATTTCTCTTGTCAAGTTGGTTTCCACTTTGATAAAACTTTCAATCACTTTGTAAAAATCAAAGGCTTTTAAATTAAGTACATTTAGAATCCACGGGAAGGATAAATCTGTTCCTGAATCAAGACTCTGTGATGTATTTCCTAAAATAAGAGGGAAAAAATGTGTCAATATGAAATGTTAAGGACTGAACTGATGAGATTTGGAAGATCTTATCACACAGACTCAAAATATAGAAAAAGGGGTAAGCAATTCTTACTTAAATCAGATATTTTTTATTCTGTGGTCTACAGACTCTCAAGAAATAGGCTTCCCAATTTTAAGTGTATGTCCACACATTTTTCTTAGAGACAGGAATAAGAATTTGCCGAACTTGCACAGGTGTACATAGCCTTCACTAATATCCAGGCAAGTATCCATTACCATACCCATTTTAACTACCATGACTGCTGGGTTGAGAAGACCAATGATGCTTTTAAGATTGTGCTAATTAGCCGGGTAGTGGTGACACATGCCTTTAATCCCAGCACTCTGAAGGGAGAGGCCAGCCTGGTCTACAGAGCAAGTTCCAGGACAGCCAGCACTACATTATGAGACCCTGCCTCAAATCTGGTGCTGCAGGCCTATAATGCCAGATACTCAACAGGCTGAGGCAGGAGAATTACAAGTTCAAGACCTGGTCAGGATACTACTAACTTGAGTTCAAGGACTAGTGAGATCCTGTCTTAAAAACAATGCCTAGTCCCTGCCTTGGGTTCAGTTCTCAACACTTCGAAAAGAAATGGGAAAGAGACTTTGCTAACGTTGTTGGAAAATGATCTCTCTTTAAAAATGTGCATACTGTGGTTATTTATGAGCGTTCAGTTTCAGTGATTACTAATTTAACTTCTTTTACTGTCTAGCTGTATCTTTAGATGACTGTTCCACTTTGTTTCTACAAGTAAAACTTTTTACTATTTACGTTTGAAAAGTAATATTTTTTCAAATTATATTAAAAAAAGTTATTGGGTTTTATTCTGCTCTTTTCAACAATCATTAAATTTTCATAGCTATTATAAAAGCAGCAACCAATTACTAAGCATCCAGTTTCTGGTGGATTCCTGCTCTTGGTCTCTGAGCACAGAGGCAAAACAGTGCTGCATACAAGACGGGCTGTTCTTCAACACTCCTGTGGCACCTTACATGTTCATAAGCCTTTGTAGTAGCAGTTTCAGTGGCTACCTTTCCTGGACTCAATATGCTCAGAGCAGAAGCCTCATGAATTCTACCCCCCAGATGACCTGAAATGATTGACATGTTAGCCATTTAAATAGCTGTAACAGCCAATCACAGTGTTCAGTGTAAAGTGATCTACAGTATGACTTCTTCTCATTACACAGATATACACACAAGACAAAACAAAAACAATAACAAAGAACCTACAAGATAACTTAAGGGTTTCTTTACTTTCGATTAATTAAATTACAGTGCTTATTTATTAAAACTTAACTTACTGCTATATGTAGCCATTACAACTTCAAGAGCACAGGCCAATAAAGACATATGAAAGATGTTGTCATTTAGGAGTTTGCTAAAAGAGGGAAAAGAATAAATGTTTTAAATATGGCTTTTATAAAAAGAAATTGTTTTATTAAAACTAGAAAATATTTACCTAAAATTCTGAATGGATAAACGTTCTTCTTCCTAAAACAGATAATTTTTTAAAAGTTTAATTGAAACTTTATGATAGCATTGATTTTTTTCAAGTTTATTCTCTTTAACTTACTGATTTAAGCATGGATTCCATCACACGATAATATAATCGGACGCCAAGTTTATATCTCTACAAACAAAAGGGAAATATTAAGAGCTTATTGTTTTAGAAAATCAAAAACTTAACTAATTTTTTTAAAGTCTTTTCCTGAAACATATTCTACCCTTCTAGGAACATGGTTAGTAAGAGATCATAAAAGCTAGTTGTTTAAAGTCTAAGGCTTCCTATAAACTAGTAGTTAGCACTCCCAATAAATTAACCAGACTAGTATGTCTAGGAACTGATGATGTCCCTCTGCTCTGTTTCAGCCAGTGTCACTTGCTCCACAGAGAAATATGCCCAATACTATTTTAAGCACTTTACACATCTAATATAATCCTTTTGGTGATGCAAACATTTGTTTTTTAAATGGCTAAGATTAAAAGGAGTAGTTTCTGTCTGTAAAACTCATTAACACTGGCACAGCCCAAAAACAAACAAAAAAACCCAAAAAACCAAAGTTGATTTAATTAGTAAATGCTTTAAACAAATAATTAGTTCTCATAAATTAAAAAAGTAGGTGTTTAAATTACACACACACACACACACACACACACACACACGATACTCCTGTACTCTAAAACAAGAACGTAAGTACTACATGCACTCAAAAGAATTTTAAGTATAATCATTTAAACCAGTGGTTCTCAACCTTCCTAATGTAGAACTCTTTAAATCAGTTTCTCATGCTCTGGTGACCCCCAACCATAAAATTATTTTCGTTGCTACTTCAAAACTGTAATTTTGCTATTGTTATGAAACATAATGTTAATATCTGTGTTTTCCGATTGTCTCAGGCGACCCCTGTGAATAGGTCGTTTGACCCCCTCAAAGGGTCGCACCCCTTGGTTTGAGAACCCGCTGGTTTAAAGTAACCAGTGGCATCAAAATATAAACTCAACATACTGGAGTAAATATGTACAGTAGATTATATTTAGACTTACTTATTATATTACCCTAATGTCATGTAACAAAGCAAGCCAGACCCAGAAGCAGTCTCAGAGAACTTAAACAACATGTTCAAAACTATATAGCTCATAAACAGCAAAGCCATGTACAAACCCAGGCTTAACTCAACCCATGTAGTCTTACCAAATATATTAGTTTATTTCTGAAATAGTATTGATCAATAAGAACACTGGCAAGTGGTAGTATAATGTAATCCTATTCATACATACATAGATTTTAATTTTTTCTTAATTTTTAAACTGCTGTAATTAGCATATTCATTTTTATTTTGTATACTGGACTGAAGAGGGAGCTCACATACAGTTTCCCATAAGTGGCAGCAGACACAGCAGCTGGGATATTTGCCCACCTGCCATTATCTTATACTACGACGTAAATACTCCCACAGCTCAGACTGGATAAACAGATGACTTCTATACTGTGGCACTAACAGGTGTGAGCTCAAGTTACCTGCACTCCAATGTCAACACACCCCTGCCCCACAGCGTTCGCAAACTTCTCTTTAAAGATGTGTCCAACATCCTTTACTCTTTTCAGGATATTTTCTTTTGGATTCACTGTGCAATTCTTTAAGAAATATAAACGGAAATAAATATTGAGGATACTATTTGACCAGAATTAACATTTTTCTCTTTCATAGTAAATGACTTTGATCTGTTGCTTGTTTATAAAAAAAACAAGTAAACACTTTCACTATGACAAAATTGACAATACAGAATATAACCAGCCAACATAGAAATCTATTGTATGTTAAAACTAAAATTATTCAATGTAATGAAAGTACATTGTTGTTATCTAAAGTTTTAAACCAGTGGTTCTCTTCATTCCTAATGCTGCAACCCTTTAATACAGTTAGTTACTCATGCTGTGGTGACCCCCAACCATTAATACTATTGCATTGCTACTTTATAACCATAATTTTGCTACTGTTATGAATCATAATGCAAATATATGATATATAGGAAATCTAATTTGCAACCCCCAAAGGGGTTGTGACCCACAGGTTGAGAACAGCTGTTTTAAACAAATAAAGGCTATAGACAAAAGATTTATCAGCCTTTCCATCTATCATATATTCTCATTAAGTATCCTCACAGTTAAGAATTACTTTACAGGGCTGGAGAGATGCTCAGTGATTAACAGTACTGGCTTCCAGAGGACCTGGATTTGATCCCAGCACTCAAGGGAGGCTTACAATCCTCTGTTAACTCCAGTCCCAGGAGATCCAAAGACCTCTTCTAGCCTCTGCAGGTACTGCATGCATGTGGTACGTAAATATACATGCAGGCAAAAACACCCACATACATAAAATAAAAATATTTTTTAAAGAATCTCTGAAAAGAAGGGTTTACTTTAAGATGTATGCAACCCAAAAGCAAATGAAGAAGTAAAAGTAAGATTTGTGTTTGGTTTCATTTCCTAATTAAATGTGCTATAAGACAATGAAGAATTAGGCAAATCATTTATCTGTATTTTCAGGTAAACAAGACAGGAGAAAGTTACAAATACAAATAGTATCATGTGGAGTATAAATATGTCAACTTTGGTAATTAAAACACATCAGAATATGATGCACTCCACTAAGTAGTATGATGTATTATAATAGTTTATTATTATATTATGCTATATTAAAATATATCACAATCTTTATTTATATCCTATAATACAATTTCCTATAATTAGATTATATAATTAGATATATAATCATATATATTCAAAATATTATACACTAGAAAATAAACTTTCTAAAATTACGATTAATTATAGTTCCTTGTAAGGTGACACTAAAAAGGTACTTCACACCTTAGAATATCAATAATTCTCTATTTCTTAAAGAAAAAAGCATACTAATCTTAGGAATATCACACAGATACACACACAGACACACACACACACACATACACCATTTCCTGACATGAAATCACTATTGCCAAAATGACTATATAATTTCTAAGATTTTATACCTAGGGATAGCATTTTTTTTTTCAAAAATATGAAGAAAACTGAACTAATATAGAAAGTAAAATTTCCAGCTATGGTAGAGGCAAGATCTTGAGTTCAAAGCCAGCCTAGGCTAAAGCACCTATCACAAAGTAAGAGTAAAGACATTCTCTCTCTCTCTCTCTCAACCACATACCAGTAACCCCAAACTAACTCATTTTCTTTCTTGTTGTAAGAAATTGCTGTGCGAAGCTTTGGAGGAAGAAGAGGGAAGAGGGAATAATTTGCTTATAACCTCAAAATTAAAAGAAATAATTTTAAAAGAAGAAATGAAAACATTTAAAGAAAAAAAGAAAAGGACTCGCAGATAAAAGGGTGAACTAGAGGTTGCCCTGTGTGAGGTGGGGGAGGAGTCAGAATAAGAAAACCCATGCTCTATTCCAAAGAGATAAAGAGTTTTGGAAATCATAAAAGGTAGTGACAGACACCTGAAAAGAAGTAAGCCATGCCAAAACCAGCTACTACTTGTGGCTCCCTGGCTGAGACGGGGAGGGGAAGCAAAAACCTCATCCAAAAAGTAAAACAGAATGGAGTCATCTGAGAACAAGCCTGCAAGCCTGAAATCTAGGTGAGGGTTTTGACCAAACAGGGATTCTTGTAGCCAATAGATGGGAAGTGGAGAGGAATCCTATTTTGTTATTCAGTATGACTCCAAGGACAATGGCCATGGTGAGATGGACATGTTATCTAAAACTGAACTACCCTGTGTCTGAAAGCAGAGGACTATGAGTCAGGGGGCCTGGGGAGACAGCCCGGAGGGAGGACTTTGAGGAGAAGGGGGTCCAGAACTTGACAAGTCAAAAGCCAATGGCAGGAGGCTCAACTTAGACAGGAAAAGTACGTAAGGTAAAACATTAAGCCCTCAGCAGCTTGGAACAGACCTGGGAGTTAGAAAGTCCTGACCTAATGTCAGTGGGTGAATTAATCATGGGACCATCTATTTGCCATTCACTCCCTATAATATGAGAAGTCTGAAACTCGACAGTCTAATTGCTCCAGGCTGACTAATACTTGGGAGGTTTTGAAAGTACAAAGATAGGCTCTCCACCTGTTCTCTACATATCTCAATGCTGCTGCAATTAGGCCCCATATTCACAATGATTTAGGCATCCCAGAGCATCTGAAAGAATGAGTTTGGGGAGGGTGACACACTGCAAAACCAAATGTGACCATATGCCTCTGGTATGCACAAAAGGGAAGCTACTCAAGTGAAGACAAGATCAGCAGACATGGGATACTCATCCAATACAGACTCAACACTAGGACAAACCATAGGAAGACAAGTAGACAAGTCCAACTGACCTTC
The DNA here is from genome assembly GCF_949786415.1 of Peromyscus eremicus. NCBI lineage: Eukaryota > Metazoa > Chordata > Mammalia > Rodentia > Cricetidae > Peromyscus > Peromyscus eremicus. The sequence goes on along the minus strand of NC_081425.1, from coordinate 49,060,522 downwards.
CACTATGGCTGTCAATATACCTGGCAGTCTGCAATTTGAGGACCCAAGAAAAAGCTGCTCCAACTGTTAACTTGTTTTTTATGAAAAGTTTATTCTAGTAACACAAAAAATAATCTCAAGAATCGACAGTTGGGGTTACATGAATTAATAAACACTACCCAGGAAAAGGAATAATTTTCCTGCAGAGTGAGAAAAAAATTTGTCAACCACACAAGGAACATGCATTTCATACCTACAATACACAAAGAACTATAAAAAATAAGCACCCCAAATTAAATAATCCAATCAACATTGGGCTAATAGACTGAACAGATGGTTCTCAAAAGAAGAAATACAAATATGCAATAAATATTATAGAAAGTGTCCTAGATCCTTAGTAAAATAGGAAATGCAAATTAAAACTGCTTTGAGATTCTATCTCACTTTAGACAGAATGGTTATCAAAAAGAAACAACAACAAAGGCAGGAGGGTCCTGGTGGCATATCAGTGTAAACTGATATGACCACTACAGAAGTCAGGATGGAAGTTTCTGAAAAAACAAACCAAACCAAACAGACAATCTAAAAAAATATGTGAGGCCATCTGTCAAGCTTCACTTGTCAAAACCACTGAGACTAGAATTATCCTAAGACCTAGCTGTCCCACTCCTGGGTACACAGCCAGAGGACTCCAAGGCAGCCCACAGGAGACACTTGCTCCATGTTCATTTTTGCACTATTTGCAAGTGCTAGGAAATGAACCCAATGTAGATGTCTATCTTAAACTCAATGGAATTTTATTCAGCTATAAAAAAAGAAATCATATTTGTCAGAAAATGGATGCAACTGGAGATCATTATATCAAGCAAAATAAGCTAGATCAGGAAACCTGTAAGTTGTACCTTCGCTCACTCATATGTAGAAGCTAGATTTAAATTGGGGGAGGGTAGTATGAAAGAAGAAAGGAGACCATGATGGGAAAGGAAGGAATCTTTAAGGGAAGTGGAAACAGGTGGAGAGACAATGGAAAACATACAACGTGAAAGCAGAAGGAGGAACTAATGGGAAGGGGTGCAGCAAGGAGACTCCAGGGGTAGATAAATTACAATATAGAGTGAAGCATGTGTATAAATATGACATAATGGAATTCATTACTTTCTATGCTAACTTAAAAATTAATAATAAAAAGCATACATACTGAGCAGTAGTCAAAAAGAGAGAAACAGAGATGTGGAGGCCCAAATTACTCATGGTCAGAGAATCTGGGCTTGCTTTACCCAGCAGAGCTGCATAAGAGGATGATTGGACCACGGGCATGGTTACCAGGTTTGGAAGGGTAAATCTTGGCTGTATCTAGCAAGGGGGAGGTCTTTTGCCTCACCCCTTGGCATTGTTATAAAAAGCACTTTGGAATAAAGTTCTGGGACGTTGGATATTGACCCAGGTCCTCCTGAAGCTATCCTGTGTTTCTGTCTTTCCTCTCCTCAACTAAGTCTCTCTTTCTATCTGGTATTTTCTTATCCCTCTCTCCCCAGGAGAACCCAGGGTAAAGTGGGGGCAGGTCCCCACAGAAAGAAAAGAAAAGATGAACTGGTGAGATGGCTCAGTGGGTAAAGTGATTGTTATGTAAATATGAGAACCTAAGCTTGGATCCCACGGAAACAGCCTGATGTGGCAGAATGCACCTGTTATCTCAGAGTGGGAGGTAGAGACAAGAGGACCCAATCCTAGGGGCTCACTGAGTAGCAGTATAGCAATTGGTGAGCTCCAAGTTCTGTGAGAGAGCCTGTCTTTAAAAATGAAGAGCTATAGAAGATGCCAGATGGTGACCTCTAGCCTTCATGAACACACATACATGCAGAGAGATCCACATCCCATATGTGAAGGAAGGAAGAAAAAGAAATGAGAAAAAAAAAAGGAAAAGGGAGAGAGGAAAAGAAGTGTGGTGTGGTGGCACACACCTTTGATCTCATCACCGGGGAAGCAGAGGCAGGCTGGTCTCTGAATCAGTTCTAGGCTAGCTATGGCTACTTAGTGAGAGGGAGAGAGGGAGAGAGGGAGAGAGGGAGAGAGGGAGAGCGAGAGAGCGAGAGAGCGAGAGAGCGAGAGAGCGAGAGAGCGAGAGAGAGAGAGAGAGAGAGAGAGAGAGAGAGAGAGAATGGAAAAAGAAAGTGTCTCGGAGGTGAATGTCTAAGTTGCAAGGAAAATGGTAAATATAAGAAAACTAAAACTAACAATATTTAAATAAAATAATCATCAAATCTGGGGAGGTTCAAAAAGAAACAGATAAAATACCAAATAAGTATGTGGTAGATGGAAGATAGGTGTTTTTTTTGTTTTTTTGTTTTTTTTTTTTTGGTTTTTCGAGACAGGGTTTCTCTGTGTAGCTTTGCGCCTTTTCCTGGAACTCACTTGGTAGCCCGGGCTGGCCTCGAACTCACAGAGATCCACCTGGCTCTGCCTCCCGAGTGCTGGGATTAAAGGCGTGCGCCACCACCGCCCGGCAGATAGGTGTTTTAAAATATACTTAGTACTTTAGCTTCTAATTTCAAGTTTCTTTCAAGATAACACAAAAAAGTGATTTATATAGAGCTTACATTGAAATAGGCAATCAGATTTTCTGATGGTTGATCACTTGCAGAATTTAAAATCACCATTAATTGTTGGATAGTATTCATAACAGTCCTAAAAAACAAAACACAGGAAGAAGCATTAAGCAACAAAGGAAAAAAATTAAAGAAAAAATGAAATCTAGCTATCAAGTAAGCGCATCTTTTAACACACTGTGTAGCAAATTTATCTTGAAGAAGTTCCCTAAAATAAGACCTTATTTAAATAAAATAAAAACCCCTTACCATGTTGCAGCTCAAAATAACTACATTTTACTTAAACCTTTCAGAAAAGTATTATCAATAAGTATAACAATAGAACTGATACACCTAATAATAAAACTATCAATATTATTATTGATAAAGAATTATTCTTCTAACTAACGAATTTTCAGGAAAATATACCTTAAATTTTCATATTATATGCATAGGTAACTGGCATAAAAATGCTATTCTTTCAAGAATATATTACAAGTAAGTGTCAATTCCCCACTCTCCAAGACAAGGAGTGCCTCACTATGTAGTACAGGCTAGCCTCAAACTTGCAACAACCCTCTTGACTCAGCCTCCCCCAAAATCTGGAGATTAGATTAGAAGAGAGGACCACTATGCTTGTCTTTAAATATTACACACTTTCAAATAAAGACAGTAAGATATTCAGAAACTCGAATGAAGAACAGAAAGCACCTTTTTTACAGAGATCTTCAAAGAAGAAGAGTAAAGTCCTGAGTAATTTTTAAAAGTCACTTTTGCTGAAGCATAAAACTTGCCCAGTCTCTCAGGACCTCCACAGTTCTATAGTTTTGCATGAAGACACACACTTGTATGTAGTATATAATAAAGATAAGTGTTCCAGTTTTATAGTAGCAGGATGTTTGAGACATTGCATAAGGATGCAAAGAACCATAGATTATTTAGGGCTGGAAGGCTGATTTAAATATAATACAAAATATGTCAAGTTCTTAGCCAGGCTTCTCTATACTTCAACTTTCACACATTACATTTTTTATAGCTACTACAAATAAATCCAAATCATAATGACTAATGCCACAAATAACTAACTACTAAAAACAAAAGACTGCAGACTTCCTTGAAGCAACTGACTCAAACACTTGTTCTTTCTTGATCATAGCACCTTCCCTCAGATTCTTGGCTTTATGCTCTCGCCTCCCAAGCTATACCAGCTCGCTGCAGCCTAACTTCTATCCAATTCCTATGACAGCACTCCTCAGAAGTCAACCTTTACCATCTATTCTTGCTGCTACACTTCCTCTCTTTGGGCAGACGTGGGTACTTTTCTGTTTTTAACCTGCCCTGATAACTTCCTGACCTATAGGTGCTTTACATCTTGCTGCTTACTAGAGATCTACATAAATGCTGTAAGACAGATACACTAAAAATGAATCCACCACATTTATCAAACCTGTTCCTACTCCTTCATTCCCACCACTATTCATTTGGTTCAGCTCTTTGGAATGTCTCAGCTGAACTACTCCAGTTGCTCAGTCCAGAGATTTTTCACTCACTAAGAATAAAAGGCAGAGGCATGTAGAATGAAAAGAGTTCCTCGGGTTATTCTAATTTGCACCCTGCTCTAAGCACTAAGATAGACTGACAGCTCTGTTCCTAAGCTGTTCTGTACTTAGTCTTCCCCCATGAACCACTGATACGCAAAATTATAAAAATAAAGTCTGGGCCAGACTGGTGTAGCTCAAGGACAGAGTGTTTGTCTAGTGTGAACAAAGCCTTCTAAGGAAAACAAGAGGGGAAAAAAGCCACTTCTCATCTGAGAAATCAAGTCTATTTTTATCCGTACTCATGTTTACCACCCACTTAAAACACAGGCCTTATCATGCACCAAGTACAGTACGTGAGGATGGCATAACAATACTTGTTTTCTATTCCTGATGCTTCATTCATTCCCTCATCTTACAATCAATACAGAGCAGCTGTGCCACATTTCAGTGCCTCTTCTTGTACTACTACCTCTCAGTAAAATTCAATTGAAATATAATTTCATATAATCTGTGTTACTTCATTAACTTGACCATAAGTGCACTGTTAAGCTGAAAATGAGACTGTTTTCAGAATCACAGTCATTTGAAATGGATCACTGCTTATTTACAATGCACCAAGCATCATGCTGGGGTCTTGATTATTAAAAACAGAAAAGTCATGATCTATAGGAAACAAATTTAAAGGCTACTGCTGGTTTATGTGAAAAACACAAACATGTAAACCGATTTATAGTTATATATAGATTTATAGTTATATTATGAACATAAAGGAAGAGTGTACAGAAAGAAGAATTTCAATAGAGAATGTCAAGTGTGAAGGCATTCAAGTACAAAAGTGCTAACAGTTCAAAACCTGAAAGAAGACCAATGTTATGTGGCCAAAACAGAGTAACCAAGAGCAAGATGAGGCTGTCCAGGCAACAAAAACCTGGTCATGTAAGGTCTTAAGGACTGTTAAGAAATTTGCTTTGTATTCTAAATGCAACTAGAAGTAACCAGAGCGTTTGAGCAGCCACCAACACACATGATTTGATTTACATTCATAGAATATTATTTGGGGACTCTGTGGAGAATAGATTTCTTGGTAGGGAAAGCTACCGTTGTAAGAAACAAAGGGCATGATCAGATAGGTAAATTCAAGACAAAGGTGGTGAGAGTAGACAGAAATAGAGGAAAGCACATGGATTTAAGAATTTAAGAAATGCTCTGGAGCATTCAGCTACATCTGGTAATAGATTTCTAAAGTGGGATATGAGTGAGGAAGGGACATAAAAGTAATTCTAGGTTATGCAACATCAAATATGATGGTTTTTCTTTCTGAGATGGAACACACATTTTGGGTTATGTTCCTTATATATAAATACAAACAAGTAATATTGTAACCTAAGCAAGTCATAAAATATTTACATGATGTGCAAATACAAAGTCAAACAAGTCTGAAGCACTTACACAGCACTTAATAAACAATGATGAGGGCTGGAACTAGGAAAATGCATACCTAACTGGAGTCTGTGGGGTGACCACATTTGCCTCTTCATCAGGGTTGCTTTTTCGTGGCGTCCTCTCTGTTTCAAAACTAAATGATAAGTAAAGTAATTCATACTGAAATTTAAAATTTGAGTTTATGGGTAAAAAAGCAGTTACTGATTGGTAATAAATAATGGTAATTAAGAATTCCTGTTATTCCGACAATCATACACGTTCTCAGTAAGATAAGTGCTTTGGAATAATGACCCAAGTGCTGCCTGAATGATTTTTTTCACCATCATTCTTAAGCATGGGTCTCCTTCCACAGGTTTACAGCAAAGTGGTATACCAAACATTGAGTACAACATTCTGGAAAGTAGAAGATGTCTTCTGGCTGGTGGTGTTAACGGCCAAGCTATGTGGGATCTTAAAACACTGCAGCTGACATTTTTTCAGTGCACTATACTGTCCAAGGATTTCATTTCTACTTAAATAAAACTAAAAAGATTTTACTATGTTTAATTTCTAAATTAAATACATTTTTTCATTTCACAATAAAATAATTCTTTATAAAGAGTCAAATTATCTTTACATATGAGTAGTTAAAAATTGTAATACTCTCAGCCATTCCCTATCTTAAGAATCTTACTTGGTAAGTCAAGAGAATATTCTTCTTAAAAAAATTTTTTTAATATCAACAAGGCAATAGTGGATAAAAAGGATATAATGAAAGAGACACCACTTAAGTAAACTAATTAGTTCAATCATTTTCTTTTGGTACACATTTAAAAAGTTATCTAGATAATGGAAAAAAAAAAGAAAGAAAGAAAGAAAAAAAGAAAACCCAGAAAATTGTTGTAGTTTTAAGTCACACTAACTATTTGTTACTAAACTGTATACTTAAAGTACTACCATTGAACTACATGAAGACATTTGAGAATAATCTATTATAAAAGATTTTAAAAGATCTCTAAATTAATAAAAATCTGTAACATATCTGAGTTAATTATTAATCTATATACAATCTATATAAAAAGCATATCAATATATAAAAATGTCATTGCAATACCTGTCTATAGGATCAGTCTGAAGTGTTTTATCATGATCCAAAAATAGTCTTGCATCTAAATCTTTGTTTTTAAGATACAGTTCTTCATAGCGTTTAGAAAGACTTTCAACCTCAAAAGAAAGAAACTGGCAATTATCCTTAGGATACACAAGTAGATTTCACTAAGGAACTTTTGTAAAATGTACATTTAATTTTAAAACACATACTGAGTCCACATCTAAAACAAGACCTGTCTAAAAGTGAACTATGGAATATTACACATTAAACTTCAATTTTTTTTACTATTTTATGTATATACTGCACTTATTAGAATTTAATGTAGCTAGACAAGGGTCATCAAATTCCACAAAACATTGCTGACAACACGAATATTCATCACAGATTGAACATCTCTTATATAACATGGTTAGGACCAAAAGTATTTAACATTTTAGAGATTTTTTTGAATTTTGGAATACTGGCAAATAAAACGAGTTATTTTAAGGATTGCATCTAAATACAAAATCCATTTATGTTATAGAGGCATATGATTATATGAATAGTATGAAGGTACTTTTACATAACCTTTTAAAATATTTTTGTGTCCTAAGTAGAACTTTTCACTTGTGGTCATATTAGTGCTTAAAAAAAAAACAAAAAAACAAAAACAAAAAAAACACATTTCAGTGTTTTCACTGAAAGTCTCAATCTTATTCACAACTAGTTAACTGCTAAGATTCTTCAAGCATGACATATATCCTTCACTTTCAATCTTCTACTATATTCTTAGTATAAAATAAGGCATGTCTCCAAACCCAATAAATCCTCTCAATTATAAATTTTTAACAATTTTTTAAAACCCTTTGGTACACTCCGTTCTTTTTAGTTAATATCTTTGGCAAGAGAATTAGCCCAATTAAGTATCCTAATGTCATGGTTTGAATGACAGTGGCCTCCATAAGATCATATACTTTAATACCTGACTTTCAGTTGGTAAACTGGGAAGAATTAGGAGGTGTGGCCTTGTTGGAGGAGGTGTGTCACTTGGGGTGAGCTTTGAAGTTTTAAAAGCCACACAATTCCCAGTTAGCTTTCTCTGCTTCCTGGTTTTTTTTTTTTTTGTTTTTTTTTTTTTGATGCAGATATATTCCAGCTACTGCTCTGGGGCCATGCCTGCCTGCCTGCTGCCATGCTCTTCACCAGGATGGTAATGAACTCTAACTCTCTGGAACTGTCAGCCCCAAATGAAACATTTTATATAAATTTCCTTGGTCATGGTGTTTTGTCATGACAGCAGAAAAGTAACTAAAACACCTAATTAACATAATTTTACAATTTACTTTCTATCATACCTTTTCCTTTTTTTTTTTTTTTTTTTTTTTTTTGGTTTTTTCGAGACAGGGTTTCTCTGTGTAGCTTTGCGCCTTTCCTGGAACTCGCTTTGGAGACCAGGCTGGCCTCGAACTCACAGAGATCCGCCTGCCTCTGCCTCCCAAGTGCTGGGATTAAAGGCGTGCACCACCACCGCCCGGCTCTATCATACCTTTTCAATTGCTAGAAACTATAAACAATTTCTTGGTTCTGATCTCTTCTTATTATCATGATTTAAAACCCAGTGTTCAACAGTCTGCTATGACTTTTTCCCCCCTTCTGTTGTTAGGGAAGAACCAAGAGTCTTACACATAGTAAACACACATTCTACCACTAAATCAAGCCCTTAACTCCTGAAGGGTTCTCTGCCTAGATTGATTTGTTATTGTTCAAGTGCTATGGATAGAGCCCAGGACATTTTACATGCTTAGGCAGACACTCTACCACAGAGCCACACTCCCTAGCCCTTTCTGTGGCTTTCACAGTCAATGTTTAACCTTGAGGGAACAAAAACTGCATTATAAAAAGAATGGTAGAAGAAATGCAGAAATGCAAATTGTGTGTTTCCCTACATAAGTAAACTTGACAGAATGGTTATTGATGCACAGGTAAGATTAATGACCACTTCTGCCCTACCTTGAAGAAACACAAACTAACAACCATCTGACTGGCAATTATATGTGCAATACTGAAAATGTAAAGTTTCTCTTAAGGTATCCATTGAAACTAACCCTTTATAAAGGGGTGGGAGATTATCCTGAATGTTAACACTCTTCAGAGTTCAGAACAGCATGGTTCCTAATGCCTAAGGTAGGAATAAGACTCCTAAAAGACCAGTTCTCAACTGTATTATGGAATAATATTTTAAGATGTGTTTATTTATGTGTTTAACATGTGTTTATGCTGTGGTTTTTTTTTGTTTAATGATACAAAGATGTGTTGCATTCCTTTATGTTGCATTTGTTTGACTCTGTAAAGCTGTGTTGCTTTGCCTGTCTAAAATACCTGCTTGGTCTAATAAAGAGCTGAATGGCCAATAGCAAGGGAGGAGAGAGCGTAGTTGGGACTGCCAGGCAGAGAGAATAAACAGGAGAAAAAGAGAAGAGGAGGGAGTCAGACAAGGAGGAGAGGAGGATGCCAGAGGCCAGCCACCCAGCCACACAGCTAGACACAGAATAAGGAGGAAAGGAAAGATATGCAGAAATAGAAAAAGGTAAAATCCAGAGGCAAAGGGTAGACAGAATAGTTTAAGCTAAGAAAAGCTGTCTAGAAATAAGCCAAGCTAAGGCCAGGCATTCATAAGAAAGAATAAGTCTTCATGTGATTATTTGGAAGCTGAGTGGTAGGCCTCCAAAGAGCTAAGAGTAAAGAGTTTTTAAAAAAAAACACCAACTACACAATTGGGCAGTGGTGGCAAATGCCTTTAATCACAGCACTCAGGAGGCAGAGATGGGTGGATCTCTGAGTTTGAGGCCTGCCTGGTCTATGGAGTGATTTCCAAGACAGCAGGGCTACACCGAGAAACTCTGTCTCAAATAAACCAAAAAAGGAACCAATATTATCCTTCTTTGTTTTTCTGTGTGGTGATGAAATATCTCTTATATTCTAAGAGACTGGAACTTTTGCTGGACTTCATAGCCAAGGCTAATAATACCCCTTCAGGTTCCTTACAAATTAAGACTGCTAGTCCACTGGACTCCAACTTTTGCTTAACTTGCCTTTAAGAGAAACTATAACTAATAACCAACCTTACTTGCCTTGGATTTACCATGTAATCAACTTTTACAACCTAAGCTAATGCACAGCTGCAATTTTAAGTTACATACACTTCCATGCCTCTAACCTAGATAATTCATATGTAACATTTACTGAAAGCAGCAAATACAGAAGTTGAAAACAACTTCTTAAAATCTGTAACAAAATTTCAAAGCACCCATTTATGAATATTGGTTGATAAACAATGGTATTTATCTGGGTCAGTTGTGATTAGTTGGAGCCAGTGACTTAATCCCTTGTAATACTCTGTTAAAGATGTTTGTCAAGTATCCCATTCCTTCCCCATGTGATGCATTCTATGCTGTTGGATAAACAGAGTAAAGCCCTTTGCTGGAAACAGATACCACCCACATACAGACACATACACACAGCTCAAACAACAGACATACACAATCACAGCTACAGAAACAGACAGACACACAGAGGGACAAACTGACTCACAGGACAGCCTTCAGGCAGGCACAGATTCAGATGCTGCATACAACAGACAAAAGTATGGAAGACACAGTAGGAAGCAGAAAATTCAAATCTGGACTCCCTCCTGGTTAAGCAACTCCAAGGTGAAGTGTTTTTATTTCATTCCTTAATGAGACACTGATGCTGGTAACTCACAATTAATCACTAATACATTATAATCTAAACGTTTCTGAGTCTATATTATTTTACTTAATATTATGATCTCAAGTTATAGCCATTTTCCTACAAACAGCATAAATACCTTCATTCTCCAAAGGCTTCTAAAAACCCACTGTGTATAGAGATCACATTTCTTTATCCATTTGCCTGTTGGTAGACATCTAGATTGAGATTCTACTTAGCTATTGTGGATAGAGCAGCAACAAGCATGGATATACAAGGATCTTTATGGTATGCTGGCATAGAGTCTTTGGGGCATACATCCAGAAGTGATACAGGTGGGTTGTATAGTAGTTTCATTTTTAATTTTCTCAGGACCTTCTTATTGGTTCCATCAAGACTAGACTAATTATATTCCTATCAGGAATCTATATATTAGCTACATAAAGATTTATAGCTCCCAAGACTTCCTCTCATTCCATAGGCTGTCTCTTCATTCAACAGTTTCATTTGCTATACAGAGCCTTTTAGTCTCATTCAATTCCTGAGCTATTGGAGTCTTTTTTTTCCCCAGAAAAATCATACCTTTTACCTTAAAGTATTCTCCCTATGTTTTTCTGTAAAAGCTTCAGTTTCTGATCTTACATTACAAACTTTGATACAGTTTCATTTGTTTTTATATGATTTGAAGCAAGAGTCTAATTTCACTCTACGTGTAGCTTTCCCAGGTCACTTGTTGAAGAAGCTGTATTCTCATTTTGTTTTGGTATCTTGGTGGCATTCCTTCCTTCCCTGAGTCCTGGAATAGTGTAAGGAGCACAGGTGCAATCGGCAGTGAATCCATCCAGACTTGAGCTTTTCTAGTGGAGGGACTTATTACTGTCTCGGTATCACTGTTTGTAATACATCTGCTTATATACTCTTGGTTTCATTTTTAAGTCATGTATGTCTTGAAATTTATCCATTTCTTCTAGATTTTCCAATTTATTGGAATATTGGTTTCCAAAGGTGCTCTAATGATCCTCTGATTTTTGTTGATGTCTGTTATGTTTCCTTTTCAATCTCTAATTTTATTAAGTTGGGTCTGTCTTCTGGTTCATTTGGCTCAAGGTTTGTCTATTTCATTTTATTTATCTTTTCAAAGAGTCAACTCTTTGTTTCACTGATTTCTTGTTTTGTACAGAGAGAGAGAGAGAGAGAGAGAGAGAGAGAGAGGGAGAGAGAGAGGGAGAGAGAGAGAGAGAGGGAGGGAGGAGAGAGAGAGAGAGAGAGAGAGAGAGAGAGAGAGAGAGAGAGAGAGAGAGAGAGAGAGAGAACGAGAACAGCAGGCTGGCCTCCAACTTAAGCTCCAGATGCCCCTGTGCTCGGGTACTGGATTGTTGGAGGGCTGCACCACCGAGACCTGACTCCTCCTGCAGGGTTCTATTTCCTAGTTTGCCTCTCCCACTAGCAACTGAAGGACAGGGACTGGAAGTTAATCTCTGTACCTACATTATCTAGCACAACACTTGACACACTGAACACATAACAAATACTAAGTGAACTCTTAAATTAAGAACTAGCTAACAATCCAAGTAAAAGAACCAGCAGCCTAGCTTTCTAATTCTATGCCTTCTGATAAAATCATGTTTACTTATACTTTTGAACCTATGTTTTCAAAAAACTTGCTGGGCGGTGGTGGTACACACCTTTAATCCCAGCACTCCAGAGGCAGAGGCAGGCGGATTTTGTAAGTTTGAGGTCAGCCTGGTCTACAGAGTGAGTTCCAAGACAGCTGGGGCTACACAGAGAAACTGTCTCCAAAAACCGAAATCAAAACCAAACCAAACAAATAAACAAAAAACTGTTACCACAGAAATGTTAACTTTACAATTTTACTCAGCTAAGTTTATTTTGAGAAATAAACAACTAACATACAATAAATTTATTTTAGGAAATGTAAACAATAATCCCCCTTCCCCAAAATCTTAAACAAACCATACTAATTTTAATTGAACTTTATTTCAAATTACCTCTGGAAGTCCATTAGATGATACAATTCCAAGTGAATTCATAAAAGGGATAAAATTTTTGAAATAAACATTTTTCACCTGAAAAATATAGCATTCAAATATATACATCTAAGATTACAATAATAAGATATATTAAAATTTAAAACAAAGTCTAGTCTTGGTAACTGTTCACACTAAAGTACTAACTGATATTTCTAGTACATTCAAACTAATGATATTGATTTATAATTGTTCAATTATTTACTTTTAAATACAGATTTCTGAGCATAAAATAGTTAAAGTGAAAGACTGTTAATGAAATGGGATCTATTGCATAAGGAGCACTGAAACCAACCTTTTAAAGTGACCCTTAGAAACAGATAACTGGCTGCTGCACAAGTGCAGTGTACTGCAGAATTTCTAACTACTGCTATTCTTTTACTAACTTTCTTTTCCAAACATTAGTCTACACTTACTGATTTTTCTTTCTAACAAATAGTACATTTGTTTTCTAATTAGTCCACACTTGCCTGGGATATTTAGTAGTTAATCAATTAGTATAATTAACCAACAGTATATATCCATAAATGCTATATTTAATCAATTGTCAAATAAAATACTAAAGTTTTTATTAGCTATACTTGAATCATAACTATGTAAACATTCTAAATTCTAAGAACAAATTCCTTAAGATGAAAACTTTATTTATCCTAATCCTCAAAGTAAAATGTAACTACTTATGGTACAAAAAATCCAGGGAATTAGAAAAACTCACTTACTACTATTTGTTCCCTTACTACTAAACAGCAGAATTGAGATAGAACTATTTCAGCTACAATTGTCAGCTTATTTATATATTGTGATTCTAGAAAGGTGAAAAGCAACCATTTAGGTTTCTATATAAAGTTAATATAAACACAGAGATACATATTCATGACATTAGTAAGAACTACAGTGGTAAGGCCTAGATATCTTGGAAATGTTTCTAATACTTAGAATTATAAAAATGTAACACTTCACCCATCTGGTGAGATGAATTGTAGACAAAATTTCAACAAATAAACTATGAGAGAAAGAATCTTTAAAATGAACAGAGACTCTGTGTCAGATGTCCAAAACTTTAGCAAAGGATCAGTGGGTGATGAGCAACCAGTCACTGGAAACATGTTTACTCATTACTATAAAGCAGTAGGGTGCATTATTTGTAAGAATCCTTTCAATTTCAAATCCTAGACTCTTGAAGAAAATAAGTAATTACTATGTGTGTATAAGTTCTCTCCAACAGTTATTAACATCTGATATATAGTATTTGGAAAGAGAGTCGTAAAAGGCTAAACAGAAACTGAATGTTATATCACTCACACTAAAGTGAAACAAAGGTTTCTTGGCAGGGTGTTTTAAACACTAGGGATATTAGTAAATTCAAGGGAAAAGAAGAAGAAATATATTTAAAAACTATTGTCTTCATGATACACATTCAGTAATTCCAGAAGGGGATATTCTCTTTAAAAGCTAAGTAAGAAAGTATGAAAACTAATTTTTTTGCAAGCATTTTGCTCCTATAAAATTAAAGTGGTCCTAATTAAAAAATAAAAAAGCATGCTCACAATGAAGAGTATGAATTTTCAGGCAGACTTTTCATATATATCTACTTCAACTGTTTTAAAGAAAGAGTCAGCGAAATTACCTCATCTATATTACACTCATGCTCTTTACAGAGAACTTCAATAATTCTTGTATCATTTTCTAGTTGTTTTGCTATCCGGGCACTCCTGTTCTGACCTCTTCTGGGTGTCCGAGGTGAACCATTAATGGGTATTGCAGCTGTTTCTGTAAAAATGGTAAATTGGATAAGAACAACTGTACATTCCATACTGAAAAAAATTAATGAAATTGGGCTGGGGATGTAGTTGAGTTGGTAGAGTATGGGATATGCTATATCCCATAAACCCGGAGAAAGCCTGGTAAACAGATAATTTATAAATTACTTATAAGTGTATTCTACTCAGTATGCATGACCAAAACTATTTCCTGGGCTGATGAGATGTCTCAGTGGGCAAAGGCGTACCAACTTATGAAACCCTGGGTTGAATTTCCATCACCACATACACCAGGAATGCTGGTACATGTCTGTAATCCCAGCATTTAGGAGGCAGAGGAAGAGTCACAGTTCAATACCATCCTTGTCTACATAGTGAGTTCAAGGCCAGCGTAGGTCACATGAGACCTCTACCTCCAAAACAATTACTTAAAATTAAATAAATTATAAAATAAAATAAAATGACACATTCTAACTAAGACAACATTAGAAATAATCCTTGTAGAATTTTATTCCACTTATTATGGGTCACTACATAATTAACAATTTAAACTCATTAATTAATACCTATTGGGTCTCCCCTTTAGTTTTATAGTGCTGGCAATCAAATCCAGGGTCTCTGTGAATGCTACACAAATGCTCTATCACTGAGCCACGAACTGTTCCTGAATGCCTGTTGTGATGTATATGCTGTTATTAGTTTTTGCAACTTACATTTTTCTTTTACTCCAAATGCCACCCCCAAAATGCTATATCCCATAAACCCAGAGAAAGCCTGGTAAACAGATAATTTATAAATTACTTATAAGTGTATTCTACTCAGTATGCATGACCAAAACTATTTCCTGGGCTGATGAGATGTCTCAGTGGGCAAAGGCGCTTGCTGTCAAGGCTGACAACCTAAACCTAGTTCAATCCTTGGAATCCACACAGTGCAATGAAGAACTGACTCTTGCAAGTTTCCTTTAGCTTTCACACCCAGGCCCACACACAATCCTACTAACCCACAAACAATACTAAATAAATATAGTTTTTCTCTATTTTAGATCCTTAAAATGAATAATCAAATATTTATGAGTTCTATTTATAAGCACAATATAAAATGTTTAAGTATTAGCAAATTACAATGTATTTAAAAGTTGTAGTATAGGGGGCTGGAGAGATGACTCAGTGATTTAGAACACTGGCTGCTTTTCCAAAGGACTAAGGTTCAATTCCCAGTATCCACATGGTGGCTCACAAATATGTGTCCAGTTCCAGGGGATAAGACGCCCTCTTCTGGCCTGTACATACACCAGGCACATAAGTGGTACATAAGCATACATGCTGGCAAAAGACATGTACACATGACAAGCACAAACCATCTACTCTGATTATTTAAAGAATAAAGCATGAGGAAGTGAGGGGAGAGAAGTGGAACACTGTTTTGTGCTACAGATCGAAACCAGGACCTTCTGTGCTCTACCACTGAACTATATCCACAAGCCGGGACAACACGTCGTAGAAGTGTAACAAGCCAGGCACAGTGAGCGGTGCAGGCCTTTAATCACAGAGGCAGGAAGACCTCTGTGACTTTGAGGCCAGCACAGCAACATAGCAAGTTCCAGGCCAGCATGGGCCACATAGTGAGAGCCTGCCTCAAAAATAAATAAATAAAATAAAAATAAAAAAATTACAAGTTTATCAACCAATCACAAAGTAGAGATTTCATGTAAACTCTGATTCAGTCAGCCTACAGAAAAGACACTTCCACTGAATTTATGAGCTAACTGGAAATCTGAACACTTATAAAGTATTGGTGGCATTAAACAGTAACTAATAGTTTTCAGATGCCATAATAGTACTTTCTTTTTAAGTCTTTATCTTTTACAGATACATACACCAAGATGAAACCATCCACAAGCTGGAGGAACCTGTGGGATATGAGGCTACAGACGGGTCATAAACTATCTTCTGAAGTTGGTCATAAGTACACCGAGACAAGCTACCTCTCTTTATTTGAAATCCCCATCACAAAAGCTAATTAAAAATTTACTGTACTCAGTCAATTCAGCTTCTCATGCTTGTTTCTCTTTAACAATGCACTTAAACAATGAAGTACAGATCTGAATTATCTAAAGAAGAACAAAGACATCAATTTGAATAAAGTAACACAATACACCAACTTCTTATTTTATTTTATTTTATTTGGGGGACAGGACCTCACTCTGAAGCCCTCCTTGGCTGTCCTGAAACGAGCTATGTAGTCCATCTTGTCTAGAACTAACAGACTGACCTGCCTCTGCCTTCGGGGGCTGGGATTAAAGGCATGCATTATCACACCAGCTAGTATACTAACTTTTAAAGTTTCAACATTGGCATAAACAAGTGAGAAAAAGGCAGGCAAAGGAACATTTAAAGGATGCGGACTTTTTAAGTCTATTTACTATTTGCCATATATTTTAAAATGTCTCCTGCTTTATATGTAGTTTATGCTAGTTTAAGTTTTCTGCCTCTTCCACCAATGAATGTTTAATACACTGTCAAAATTCTCCTCCAGATTTCATTTTCCCATGAAGTCATCATTCACAAAGATGAATTAGGCTTCCCTACTTCAGCCTCTTCAACACCACACATAGACTTGACATTTTGATCTGTTATCTATTTTAGTACTTCTATTAACACTTTCATCATTTCAGGAGCTAGGAATCAGCCTGTCCTCAGCTAAGTTTACATTTCCTGCTGTACAAACGTGATTTCAAGGTCTTATTTTTAAGGTGACCAAAAATAAGTAAATAAATAAATAAACAAAACCCCATAAGCTACACTTACCTTTGCTTAATGGTATCTATATCAGCAATAGTTACTTTCATTTAAATATATTTCCCATCCTTCTCACTACCCACTGAAACAGTATCAATTATTGTTTATATAGAAAAATCAGTTATTCAGTATACAATATCCAATATTAATTAAAAACTTAAACTGCTACTATAGAATGCCCCACCCCCTTTCTCAAGAGTTATGGATCAGATCTCTGTCTTGTCTTCTGCTCTACTTTACTATAATCCCCTACGTCTTCAAGGGAAACCTTTCCTCAACCTTACCTACTCTTCATTTCAAATACTACTTCTTTTCTAGTCTATTTATTAGCCCTCCACTGCTACTACAAAAATTTTCTTTTTAATTTTTAAATTTTTATTTTATTTTTAATTATGCGTGTGTGTGTGTGAGTGTGTGTGTGTGTGTGTGTGTGTGTGATATGTGAGGGGTATATTTAAGTGAGTGTAGTGCCCAGAAAGTACAGATGACAGCACTGGATCTTCCTGGGGTTGAAGTTACAGGAGATTATGAGCCACCCAACACGGGTTCTGGGAACAGAACTCAGGTCCTTTGCAAGAACAGTATATACTCTTAACCATTAAGCCATCTTTCTAGCCCTTGTTTTTTTTATTATTATTATTATTATTATTATTATTATTATTATTATATGTGTGTGTATGTGTGCTTGCATATGCATGAACATTGGGGTTCCAGGGCACACCTGTGGAAGTCAGAGAAAAACTTTCAGAAATCAATTCTTTCCTTCCACCATAAATTCTGGGCATCAAACTCAGGTTGTTAGGCTTGTACATCTCACTGGTCCTGAAAAAATTTTCATTTATCTCTGGACCTCCCAAAACATTTGCTTTGTTTTGATTAACCCAGAGCACTTCCTACTACATTCTTAATTATTTGTTCAACATTTTATCTTTTTTCTATAACCCACACTACTTGAAGGTTGCTGTCATTTGAATCTGGAAATGTCTTCCACAACTCCAACAGAAGGTGAAGTTTTGCTCCACTGAGGGTGTCTACCATGTGCACTCCCTTACTACAGACTCCAAAGCAAAGGGGCCAATTGACTGTGGACAGAAGCTCCAAAACTGTGAGCTAAAAATAAGTTGATGACATCTCAATAAATTGATCACATCAGGTACTGTCATAGTCAAGCAAAGCTGAGAGCAAAAGGCAGAGTCCACTCCTGATTAATGTTTATCATCCATTCAGTTTTAGGACTACACTAGACCCGCAAGATAGTCAATAAGGAACTGCTGCACTAAAGGAGAAGAACATTACATTGTTTACAATACTTACTGTATGGTTCTCTGAGTAATGCAGGAGGCGAGAACTTAATAAAATAGTCAACTACACACAGCATTAACTGAAATGAGATTACCAGATCATCTTCCATTTGTAACACTTCTCCTAAAAATCAAAAAGATCCATATTTAAACATCTTAAAATTATATTTATCCGTTTATCCGTTTCTTACTTACCCGCATGTGTGTGTGTGTGTGTGTGTGTGCGCGCGCGCGCGCGCGCGCACATGTACTATAATGCACGTGTGGCAGTCAGAGGACAACCTGCAGGAACTGGTTATCTTCTTCTACTATGTGGGTCCCAGTGACCAAACTCAGGTTGCCTGGTTGATGGCAAGTGTTTTTACATGCAAAGCCATCTCACTGGCCTCAAGATTCACATTTTTAAGAAAAGTTAGAGATTGGTACCTTTAAATCAGAGAAAAATGTGAGTAATGGTATATCCATATGCTCATTCATTTGCTAATCACTAGAACTATGATAAAGACTTTTCTTTGCAAAAAAACAAATGAAAAATGAGATTTAAGACATAAATGAAATTTGAAATTTAGGTAGTGTTAATCTACCCTCAGAACTTTAAGATTAAGGGTTATAATAATTAATTCTTATTAAAATCATTTGGCATGGACCAGGTGGTTGGTGGCGCACGCCTTTAATCCCAGCACTCAAGAGGCAGAGGCAGGCAGATCTCTGCGAGTTCAAGGCCAGCCTGTTTTACAAAGTGAGTTCCAGGACAGTCAGGGCTACACAGAGAAACCCTGCCTCAAAAAACCAAAAAAATAAAAAAATTACTTGGCATTACCTTTTATAAAATTTACTTCCTATTTTGGTATGACCTACAGAACTCATTACTTCCAGAAACCATGTTGAAGCATGATGCATGCTAATTTTTCATTCTAAATATTTATAAAAAGTATCTCATATGCTCAATTTAACCCCCCACAAAATATTACACTAACTAAAACTATCAAGAAATAACAAACTCAAGTCAGGTGATGATGGCGCACCCCTTTAATCCCAGCACTTGGAAGGCAGAGGCAGGCGGATCTCTGTGAGGCCAGTCTAGTCTACAAAGCAAGTTCTAGGACAGCCACGGCTACACAGAGAAACCCTGTCTCGAAAAACAAACCAACCAACCAAAAAACAATAGCCCAAACTCAGAATATAATTATAAGGTCATCTCTAAATAATTAATGAACATAATATCCTAACAGTTTGTGTAACATACATACATATGTAACTTAAAAGAATAAGTTTATGTAACATGTATAGCATACAATTACAAGGCTTGTAGAAATAAATACATATAATAGGTACCTATATATAATGTAAATTATGATCAAATCCAGAAAATGCCTATTTGCTTATGGCTCTTTATTTTTAAGAAAGACGTGTAGGGGTCAGAGAGATTGCTCATGGTTAACAGCACTTGCTGCTCTTGCAGAAGACCCAGGTTAGGCTCCCAGCATCCATAATGGTAGTTCACAAGTATCTGTAATTCTCAATTCAAGGAAACCAATGCCCTCTCTGGCCTCCACAGGTACCAGGCATACATGTGGTACATATACATATGTGTAAGCAAAACACTCATATGCACAAGATAAAAATAAGTATTTTTTTAAATAAAGGAGAAGTTTGATTTGATTCACTTTCTACCTTTGGGGTATCTGCTAAGCTACTCTCAAAATGTGTGAGAAAATGGATAACCCTGTATCAGGTGGGTGTTTTAGGTCCATATGTTTGCAATGAGTTCAATGAAGAAATATCACAGAGGGTGTAAACAACAAAGAAGAAATGTGTGCTATGAAAATGTCACTAGAAAACTCATTAACTTGTATGCTAACTGAAAGTTAGCGATGGTGAAGAAACAGGTGAAGTTTGTTTTCAGGCACGTCCAAGTAAGAAGAGCAGAGGAAAGTCAGATGAACAGTCTCTCCACTCTAACAACACTCGGAAGGAAAAACACACATTAGCCAAGTGCTAGTAGCAATACCAAATCTGGAACAACGCTCCAGCAGGATGCTCATCTTTTTCACCTACTGGCTTGGAGGGAGAAGTAACTGCTAAAGAAAATAAAAGAGAAGTAAGCATGATGGCTGGCTGCCCAGCACAGACATTCCAGTATACTGTGCTGACTGGGAAAGGAGCGAAGTATAGCATTCATTTAACAAAGATTCAGAACCTCAAAGGCTCACAGCACTTTATCCTCGTCCTTACCTTCTGACTAAAAGCAGCATAACGCCAGTTTACAGTACACTGTAATTCTCTGGGGAATACAAACTAACCCCACATTAAGTGTAAAGGGAATGAAGGGAGGGTCTCTCAAACTACCTCAAAGAAAACATTAGCCAGGTCGGGTGGTGGCGCATGCCTTTAATCCCAGCACTTGGGAGGCAGAGCCAGGCAGATCTCGGTGAGTTCGAGGCCAGCCTGGTCTACAGAGCGAGATCCAGGACAGGAACCAAAACTACACAAAGAAACCCTGTCCCAAAAAAACCAAAAAAAAAAAAAGAAAAGAAAAGAAAAAAGAAAAAGAAAACATTAGCCACATCACATCCCCTAAGATGTAAAGCATATATAAAAGAAAAAGTAAACTCTCAAAAAGGGGGAAAATATCAGAAAATCTAATAGAAAGAAAATACTTTGATAAACAAACAAACAAACAAATAAATAAGCAAGCCATCCTGCATTATGGTGAACTCCCAGTGCTTGGGATGCCAAGCAGAAAGATCACTATGTCAAAGGTAGTCTGGGTCATGTGTCAAGAACTTGCCTTAAAACAAATGAACAAACAAACAGAAGCTCACTGATTTCAATTGATATAAAAACAAGGAAGCAGATGAGTTAAGAACAAATTAGGCACAAATAACTCCATTACAAAAAGAGTTCAAATCAAAAGACAAACTAAAAGAACCTACACATAATACAAAGCTGGGGCTGTAGCTCAGTGACAGAGCATTTGCCTGGCATTCATGAAGCTTTGGGTTCGATTCCTAGCATTGCCAAAAAGACAAAGAGAAAAATAATTAAAATAAGAGAAAACAGATATGGAGAACAAAACAACCTGATATAATGTTTGAAGAAAACCTAAATGAATAAAATAGCACCTTAAAATATAACATTATTAAGATGTCTCCGAAAGAAGAACAGATGCCTAGCTTTTTTTTTAAAGGTATTGCAACACAAATGAATGCAGAATGATACAAATCAATAGATATCCTAGTAAAGGTATTAAACCTCTCAGTTAAGTTTCATTTTCTATTATTTTCTGCATGTGAGCATCTGCCTGCCTCCATGCCTGGTGCTGTGAAGGCCAGAGGAGGGTAACACACGCACTGGCACTGGAGTGACAGATTGTGAGCTGCCATGTGGAATGAAACCAGGCTCTGCTGCAAGCGCTTTAGTTATTGAGCTATCTCTTCAGACCTAAACCTCACGTTTAAAAAAGAACTCACTAAGTATTCAGCAACTAAATGACAGGAGGAAATTAAGCGAGCCTCAGATTTCTCAAAATCAACATTCAAAACTAGGAAATATTGCCTTAAGGGACAAAATGACTCAAGAACAGGATACACAGTCAAGCTGTCTTTCAAGTATAAATACTGTGGACATTCTCCATCAACATGTCAAACATATGGACTATGACATCAAAGGGCCTAGTTTTTTAAATTCTATGGCTGGAGAGATGGCTCAGCAGGTGAAAGTGCTTGTCACCAAGCCTGAGGCATACACATACAATAAGTAAACAAATGTACAAGACAATTTTAAATCCTTGATGACACAATCCAACTAGCTAAGAAATGGATCAAAATCAAGAACTCAGAAACAGAGAAGCTATAATAAAGTAGTGATAATGGTCACACAATGCATTTAAATACTGAACTGAGACTAAAGGCATGTAGAAACTATAATTACAGATGAATAGATGTTATAGTCTTTGATAATGAAATGAAAACAATAGAATGTATTAATTATAAAGTGAGGAGAGGGAGGAGGATGTGCCGAGAGATTATTATCATGATTTTTCCACGTAGATTAATGTACACTGCTGTAGAATTCCCTCTTCCTATCTATGGCCGTAACACCCTGAACATGCCCGATCTCATCTGATCTCAGCTGCTAAGCAGGGCAAGGCCTGGTTAGTACTTGGATAAAAGAAATCCCTCTTCTCCAATGGTACTGTGATGGTGTGATGGTTTGAATGAAAATGGCCCCCACTGACTCATAGGAAGTGGTATTATTGGAGGTGTGGCCTTGCTGGAGAAGTGTGTCACAGGGGGTGGGTGGGCTTTGAGGTTTCAGATGCTCAAGCCAGGCCCAGTGTCTCACTTTCTCTTCCTGCAGCCTGTGGATCCAGATGTAAAACTCTCAGCTCCTCTCCAGCACCATGTCTGCCTGCATGGCACCATGCTTCCTGCCATGACAATGAACTAAACCTTGGAACTGTAAGCCAGTCCCAATTAAATGTTTTCCTTTTAAGATTTGCTGTGGTCATGGTGTCTCTTCACAGTAATAAAAACCTTAACTAAAACTGATGGGATTCAGGCTGTTTTCCATCAGCACAATATACTGGATTCTCATATTTGTTGACTACTCTCATCAGTTTCTACTTTCTCCAAGTCAGAAGAAGAAAAATATGAGCATTCACCATGAATTTGGAACTAGTATTTAACCACTACATTTTTCCTTTTTCATTATATTAACATCATCAAAATACAAGGCTAAAAAAGAAAAATAAAAATGTAACAGTAAATATTTTAAGAAATATCGCCGGGCGGTGGTGGTGCACGCCTTTAATCCCAGCACTCGGGAGGCAGAGGCAGACGGATCTCTGTGAGTTTGAGGCCAGCCTGGTCTACAAAGCGAGTTCCAGGAAAAGCGCAAAGCTACTCAGAGAAACCTGTCTCAAAGAACCAAAAAGAAAAAAAGAAAGAAAAGAAAAGAAATATCATGTAAGATGACTAAACACTTAATATTTCCACTGATTACTTTTATTAAATTTTAAAATCACTAGGCACTGACTTCCATCCCTAGCACTCCTAAAAAGGAAAATGTAAAGAAAACAGAAGAGAAAGGAGGGACTAGGAGGAAAAGTAGGAGGAAAGGATAGGAAATGAAACATTTCTAATAATGTCTCTATTATCATAACTACAAAAATGGTTTACAGTTAATAAGCCATACAGAGAATATAGAAGGATACATTAATTGAATAAAATTTTCATACTATTCCAAATGAGCAACTTAATCATTATATCTGACACATCAGCATGCAAAAAAATGTTCATATTTACCTTTAGCTAGCAAAAAAGTGATCCAAGAAATTTTTAGCACCAACATAGAATTTATTTCAGTAGATATCCTGGTTAAAAAAAATACAAAGCAATAAAAAAGTTAGACACTGACAAAGTTTTTCAGCTTTACTTTTAAGTAGTTTGTTTTGTTTTAGATTGTAGACTAGAGTTAAATAAATACACAATGGAATGCAACTCTCTTTAAAAGCACAACTTACACCTGAACTCAATTTATCTCAGTTCATTTGGTGTGCCTACCAAAATATTTATTCTAATCTAAAATTATATAAAACCCAAGGAACTTTAATGTAATTTGTTTCTAGTTACCTTTATACTTGTTTGCGCTTTTGTTTTCTAGTTAAGATGAACAATGTAAGCAAAAAGAAAAAAAAGAATTAAGGTGGCTTTGGTTTAGCAACACTTTGCCTTGAGAATTTTTCCATAGAATGGTCATTAGAATTAGCAGATTTATATAAATTGATAAATGCACAACTTGCATTTCTATGCTACTGCTCTAATGAGGCAGAAAAATCTCCAGGACTACTTGATCTGTTTCCAGAGAAGAACATGGACATACTGTTCTGGCCTGTTGTAGACGTTTTCAAGGTAATTTAGGATTTGTAATTGAGATTTGTGTGTTGAGATTTGTGCATGTGTGTGCATGTGTGTATGCGTGTGCACAGGCGCATTTTGTCTACATGTGTGTCTGTAAACCACTTATATGCTAGGTGCTTGCAGAGGCCAGAAGAGATGCCATAGCACTGGAGATACAGACAGTTGTGGGCCATCGTGTGGATGCTGGGAATCAAGCCTGGGTCCTCTGGAAGAAGGAATGTTCTTAAGCAGAGCCTTCTCTCCAGCCCCCTAATGCAGAATGTATTTGTTCTTATACAACAGTATGCAAAGCCTTGTTAATACAATCCCTGTGACAGATCCTCAGTATTTAATAAATGGACTGCATTTTCCCCAGAACAGTGACAGAGAACACCAAATCAATTTCCAGCTAATTAGTTCTCCTTTGCAATATAAGGCATGCATTTTCAGAGCAGTTTAAACAGGATTTTTATCACCTCAACTTATAAAGTAGTATGTTTTTATCACCCAAAAGTAACCCTAGTAGTATCAGTATGTCTGAGATTAGTCATGAAAAAAAAGTTTTTTAATGAAAAGTAAATGCTTTCAACTACTTACACACTGCTGGGTTGTGTCAAATATATAAGTTCACATGTCCTGAAAGGAATATATAATGTCATTATCATTATGGCTTTTTAAAAGTAACTTCTGAAATACTACTGCAGCATGAATCGTGAGCATTCTAAAACAAAGGTAAAATACATTTACCCACCACAAAGTGTCATTTCACATCACAGTGTCCTAATACAAAAGGACTGGCTTCTGTCACTGACTTTTAAATCAAAACTGATGATAAAATCAAAAATCTCAGGTCAGTGGGTAACTAATGACTAACTAGTAAGTCATATATATCCATATGGTTCATCCTGAAATAAAGAAGCTTCGACATCACAATTTTCACACTCCAGAAAATCATACAAGTAAGATGGGAAAGGAAAACCTTGGTTTGATTCAGGGCCGGCAACATTAGGGCTAAATGATTCCATAAAACTGGTCAATAAAAAATATAAATTCCTTTTACGAAGTCCAGGGTGGCCTTTTAAGGACAAATCAGACTATCTCATTCCCCAGTATAAAATCATTCATCAACTTTCCAATGCCTGCAAAGCACAGTCCTAGCTCACTACCAATCAGACCCCTTCCTACCTTCCAGACATACAGACTTAGCAGTCCAAAGGACATCTTGCTACTGTTTTTGGTATTGTACACACACTTGTCACATGCTTAGTATGCCTGGTTCCAGTCCCCACTCATTTTGCTTGATACATTTCTATTTTTTCTTCATCTCTAGCTTTTTTTCTTAGTCAAAATCACCAGTACTGGGGTTATCCTTTTCACCTAGCTAAGATATACAATGTATTGCATCTTTTCTACTTAAATACAATACTCTACAACAGAGCATCACAATCATTACTGCATTTAATTTTCTTTTTCATGTGTACATGTTGTAGTGTACACATGTTTGGGTTGGTGCACATATGTGCATATATGTGGAGGCCTGAGGCTGATGTCAGGAACCTTCTTCAATTGTTCTTTCATCTTATTCTTTGAGGAAGGGTCACTCAATCAAACCCAGAGCTCATGGATATAGCAGGGTACTAATGGTTATTCTCAATATCGTTTGTTAATTTATTTTTTGACAAAACAACTCATATCATAAAGTTTCTTAAAATATATTCCATAAAATACCTCTTTCATAAGACCTTATGTTTAATACTGTTATAGTTTGAATGTGAAATATCCCCAACAGGATCACACTTGAGAGTCACTCAGATGGCCTTGAAGCTTTAATAGCCCAGACCCACTTCCTGTTCATAAACTCTGCTTCCTTTTATGTATGCCCTGGCCACCATGCTTGCTGGGGCTGCCACATCTTCCCTACTATGAGACATTGTAGCCCTATGAAACTGTAGATGGGAATAATTCCTTTCTCCCTCAAGTTGTTTTTGTTGGGGGTATTTTATCACAGCAACAGAAAGTAACTGAGACAAATACATGTGTATAACCTATTTAGAAAATGCTGAACTGAACCGAACAGATCAGTTCTACCAAACTTCTAAACACCTTGCATCACCTTGGTACTTTGTGACTGTCTAAGGGGATACAGAATGAAAATACAGTATTATGCAGTACTTTCCAGACAATGTCTTTTTTCTTGTTTTAAAAGCGTTGGGCCTGCAAGAAAGCTCAGCTGGTAACATGCTTGCTGCTGGGCCTGACAACCTGATTTTGAAAATGGGACCCAATGGTAGAAGGAGAGGACCAACACTTCCAAGTTGCCCTCTAACCTCCAATCTGTGTCATAGTGCATTTTCCCACTTGAAAGCTAATATTCATGAAAAGTTTATTATGTTTATACAAAGCCACTGAACAAAAGCACTATTTATGTATTACCTTATTTAATATATTAAACACTTAACAGGTATGTGATGGCTATTTTTGGTGGTCAACTTGACTACATCTGTAATTAACTAAAACCTCAAAATAGAGGGCACATCTGTGAGGGATTTCTGCCTAATTTGAAATGGGAAGATCTACTTCTAATCTGAATCTCTGAGGTAGGAAAACACACCTTTAACCCAGATCTTGAGGTGGGAAGACACACCTTGCAGATCTTTAATCCAAATCTAATCTGGGCTATGCCTTCTGCTGGAAGCCTATATATGGACAGGGGAAAAGGAAGCTTTTGCTCTTTACCTGCTTGCCCTCACCTTGCCCATTCCTTCACTGGCATTAGAGTCTACTTCTTTAGGATTCCAGTATATACGGAAAACCAGCCTTGTGGAGGAACAACTACTGAATTCTTGGACTTTCCATTCATAGCTAGCCATTGTTGGATTAACTGGATCACAACCTGTGAGTCTTTCTAGTAAACCCCCTTTCTATGTATAGATAGAGATTCAGTCTATAATTTCTGTTATTCTCAAGGACCCTGGCTAATAAATCTCCTTTCTATATATATAGAGAGATTCAGTCTATAAGTTCTGTTACTCTCAAGGACCCTGACTAATAAATCCTCTTTATATATATATATATATATATATATATATATATATATATATAGAGAGAGAGAGAGAGAGAGAGAGAGAGAGAGATTCCATCTATAAGTTCTGTTACTCTCAAGGACCCTGACTAATAAATCCCCTTTCTATATATAGAGAGAGATTCTATCTATAAGTTCTGTTACTCTCAAGGACCCTGACTAATAGGTACTCTCATTAACTTGATTTAGACATTAGAAAACAAAGTACCCAACTTAGGTAACTCATTTATCCAAGATCACACAGTACATGCTCATGATTAGATTAGAATCCAGATATGTGTGACTACATCTCCACTAAGCCCTACTACAGCTTCTCTCTCTCTCTCTTTTTTTTTTTTTCTTTTTTTTTTTGTAGACAACATATTCAACTACTGGTTTTGATAGAGGAAAAGAAGGATGGATAGGAACTTCTGTGTTCTGTTACAAGGGCACATCTGTAGTTCATAATGCAGAAGGGAATCCACACATGCTTCTGTAAAGAGCTCATCATGGACACACTTCAGTGGTTTGTTTGAGTAGCCCCAGTCTAGGTGCCTCAGAGGAACTCAATAAGGCGAAAAAACCTTAAGAGTGTAAACCCAGCTTCACAGAGAGAGATGATAATGAGGGCAAACTTCAGGGAAGACAGAGAAGCCCCGTCACAAGAATCTCAACTGGACCAGAGTTACAAGGCTAGCTTTGGAACTGCTACTGCTCCCATTCCCTGGACAGGTTGCTAGCTATGGATGACAGAAAAGACAGCTTTGGGAGTTAATTGGTGGTTTCTTTGACTGCTGATTCTCTAAATGAAGCACATCTGGAAGATTCAAATCTTCATTGTTCATTGATGTTTGTGTCAATGGTCATCATGAACTCTCATACTCCAGTTATGTTTGAAGAAAATTCTGTGAAAACTGTTGTCTGGGATCCCACTGACTAACCTGGAAATACTGCTGTTCATACTGGCTCTTAGGGAATAGGATCCAGGAAGATTCTGAACACTTCAAAATTGTCTACATAACTTCTAAAGCTTTTAAATTTCAATATGTAGCAGATGAGATATTCTTTTCTTCTTTCTCCTCTGAATTTTCTGGCATCTAAGAAATTCTCTGAAACATTCTTCTCCCCACCCTTCCAAACTACATAAAGTTACTTTTCAAAATACATATATGAGAAAATTCATGTTAGTAGTCTTAATATTATTAGTTATTGTTAATGAAAATTAAGAGACAATTTTTGGTTTAATGGTATTTCTATTGATCATTCACTATTTTCTGTTTAGAGAAAAAGATGGCAAACCACCTAAACAAACTATTCTGTAAAGTCTAAAAATCACTTATGAGGTCATTCCCCTTTCTAACATCCGTTTCTACTTTCCCCTCAATTCCCAGGATATCAACTGTAATTTATAAGTGGAAAGTATAATAAATAAATAAATAAATAACCTGAAAACAGAAACTGGTACCAAAGCAGAGTACTGATGCCAGACAAGAGAGTAAAACTACCTGGAATTATCCAATTAAAATTATTATAGTAGAAATGTGGATGGAGAAATCTTACAGGGCCCAACCCCTAGACAAATAACTCCAGGCAATAAAGAAATGCTGAGAGTAGGAAAGTAATTTTCCCCAGGGAGGAGCCCATTAACTGGTTATCCAATAACAAATGGTTAGCCCTGAAATCATATACATAGAAGTAACATTAAATGGACTCAGCAGGTTATAATTACAGATTTTGTATACATGTAACAACATCAAAGAAAATGAGGCAACAGATTTAAAAGGAAGCAGGTGCACAGGGTTGGGGGGTCTGGGAAGAGTCAGAGGAAGGAAAGGGAATGGGGAGAAATGATGTAATTATATTTTAATAATAAAAATAAAATAAAATTATTATAGCAAAAAGTAGTAACTTTTTTTAAATAATAAAATTATTATAGCAAAAAGTACCCCCAAATGACCCCTAGCCTTCAAATTCTAGATCTAGAAATAATCTGATGGTCTTGTTTTTGTTTTTGTTTGTCTTTTAGTACTGATTTGTGTAGAATTTTCTTTCGCTCTTAAAAATTCAATTCATTCTTATTTATGTTTATGTGTCTGTATCTCTGTTGTTTATACACACATCTATGCAGGTGCCCTGCACAGGCCAGAAGCTGGAGTTACAGGTAGTTGTGAGTCACCGGAAGTGGATGCTGGGGTAGAATACCCATAATCTGCAAGAGCAGCAAGAATTCTTAACCAATGAGCCACCCTTCAGCCCACTATAATTTTCTTACCAATTGTTTCAGTGAAGTTTTTGCTTACTTTGTTTATTAAGGATGGGAAAACTCTACTACAACTCTGGAAAGCTTCTTTTGAAGCATTTCATGCTATGCACTATTGGCCTGGTTTTTCCTTGTGCACTGTCACAATCATAGTATATGCTAATATATGTATTTAACACTACAAATACATTAGTTCTCATCAAAACTGGCGTATAATCGTTTGATTATAGTTATAATACTTAAAATGGGGTTATGTAAAGTTTTTTTTCAAATTTTCAGAGATTTAAATAATATGACAGAAATCTCTGAACTTTTTCATATTTGGGGCCATAGTCTTATGAAAACTGCTGAGATGATGAATTAAGTGGTTATGGAAACATTTAAAGAATTTTAAAAGATCACTATTAAATTTTAAAGAAACAAAACAGTATATGTGTATCATATATATTATGTATACATATATAAATAATATACACATACATATATTAATATGAGATCCTTAATGTAAAACAGTAGCCTAAGGAAAGAAACATTCCAAAATGATAGTCTCTCTAGCACTGAAATATTTTCTTGATTCTCACTTTGTTTAGGACTATCTATACTATCCAAGTACTCTATAATCAATTCATACTTCTTAGGCAACTTATTTGTCATTTCTTTTTAATAATTAAAAAGAAATTCTTTTTTTTTTCTTGTGAAAAAGAGTCTACACTTTAAAAAAAAAAAGGCAGGGAGTGGGCAGTGGCATTACATTACAATTAAAAACAGCATGAAAAAAGCAAAGGCCAGGCCTCATGGTAGGAAGTCTTTAATAGGCAGAGATATCATTGTGAGTTCAAGGCCAGCCTAGTCTACATGGTGAGTTCCAGACCAGCTATAGCTACATAGCTACACAGAGGAACCCTGTCTAGGAAGGAAGAAAGGGAGGGAGGGAGGGAAGAAAGAGGGAGGGAGGAAGTAGGGTAAAGAAAAGGCAAGGCATTATTTCAAAAATTCTAGGGCAAATCTAGAAATGGTATTGCATGCCTGTGATCCCAGTATCCAGGAGGCTGAGGTAGGATATGAGTTCAAGACCAGGCTAGGATGGCCTGTCTCAAAAAATAAGTAAAATGGGGATATGCTGGGGATGTAGCTTAGATCCATATGTTTAAGGTGAGACTGATATATATGAGACCCTACGTCAAAAGAGAGGAGGAAGAGGAAAAAGAGGAGAACAACCTCAAGCCCAACTTTTGGAGCCTTTTTCCTCCATTTTTTTTTTCACTTCCATCATCACAACTCCCTAGTTTTAGTAACACATCAATTAAAAAGCAGAGGCAAAGAAAATAGTTACATGCCTCTGTGAAGATACCTCTTTCTAGCTGCCCTCAACCTCATTCACCCCAAAACATCAAGGACCCCCCTTTATATTTTTGAGACAGAATCTCTTTATGTAGCCCTGGCTGTCCTGCAACTTACTACGTAGACAACAGTAGTCTCAAACTCACAGAGATCCGCCTGCCTCTGCCTCCTGAGTGCTGAGAATAAAGGTGTGTGCCACCATACCCAGCTTCCACTTTACTCCTTTCTTTTTATCGTCCTATTACAAAGTTACTTATTGAGCTTAAACATTACCTTTTCATATGTTCTTGCTCAAATGTAGTGAGCTCCAAAACAAACAGTAACAGATATGTCATATTAAGGACTATAATACTGGGGTTAGAAAACTATAATTGGTATGAAAAATACATTTTAAAAAATACAAGCAAAGTTTAGTCATGATTTTCCAGTTGAATAGTGCTGGTGGAGTCTTCCCGACTACCAGCTGGAGCACAGACCCCACAACTTAGTAACATAGGTCACACACCTTCCATTGACAATATGACTTCTTTCTAAACTGAAAGAAGTTAAAATTTAGATCACTACTCAGAACTACAAGTTCTACTAGACAAGATGGGAAGCAAGCTCACAGTCTGACGAAGCAAATGACAGGAAAGGCTGGTAAAAACAGTTAATTTGGGGCAAGTGTTCTGAATGTTTATGAATAAATAAATTACCTAAGAATTAATAAAAATAATAGCAAAAAGGGATAAGGCTATGAGATAATACTTAATACTTTTATTAAATACCTAACAGTTCTCAGATTAAATCTAACTGAACAGTGATGTGAAAAATTTGGTTATAAAAATGAAAAACAAAAAACAAAGGTGTAAGCCTAATAAAACTTTATCTTACCGTTCTAATTTGCTGTAGAGTGCACATAACACATTGTACTTCTTCAATAGTCTTGACACAGCATTATCAACTTTGGTACTGGTATCAATTTCTTTTAGTAAGTCAAAGAATTTATAGACACTATAAAGAATAGAAAAATAATGCATGAGTAGCTATCAAAATTTCTTATTTCATTTTCAAAGCAGATATATTTCAATTCAGAAGATTACCTGCTCTACACTAAATCACTGTGTGTCCTTTGGAAGGGTTGCATTTGTTTTTGCATTTTACCAGAAGTAACCCATGCCCCAACATCTACCTACCCCTGACTATGTCTACTTAAAGTTAAGAAAACAAGAAAAGCAGGGTCATAGAAAGTATGTATATTTGTTTCTAAATATATGTGTATGGGTTTTAAATTAAATTTCTTTTTAACTGATGCATAAAAGTCCAAAAATTGAACATTTTAGGGGAGCACCATGTGATGTTTTCATACATGTAAGCACTGCATAATGAAGGTAAGTAAGCATATCTATCTCTTCAAACATTTACTACTTGTACAAAGAAAACATTTAAAATACAGTCTTTCACATTTATGAGACACACTGTACCCATTACTAAACAGTCACCTGTATCTGTATGTTTTTAAAATAAGTTCCCATCAATTCAGCCCCAACAGAAAACCATACAGTTCACTTTAGTGTCCCCATTGTCATATTCAAAACCTCTGCTCTTATTTACTTATTCTTTGAACAAGCCTTCTACTCCCAACCAGGACAGACTAACACTGTGCACCGCTTCCACCCCTTCCCACATCTCCCTCGTACGACCCCTCTCAAACTAGCTGCCCACGACACCCTGCTTGGTCTCTGTCACTGCAGACCAGACAGCTCATGGCAGGCTGCCCACCCCACGTCAGGTTGCTCTGCCCATGTAGATGCCCCCCCATGTGAATGTCTACCTCACCTTGCTCTGATACCTTTTCTGCACCACTTGGCATTTCCTTTGCCTTACCAAAAGCTTCAAGACTGAATATTTGGAGAAAGAAAAAGAAAAGCTGGCTAAAAATTTAAATTGTTAAATGACTTCTACTCATTCATTATTGTTTTTTATAAAAACTAATCTTCAATATATACATCCTTTCATTAGGGCAGTAAAGACAGAAGTTATCAGATACAACTCATACATCAATTATCATCTCCTCTTCTTACTACTCCTGACATAAGATCTCACTACATATCCCTGACTGACCTGGAACACACTATGTAGACCAATCTGGTCTTGAACTCAGCGATCAGCCTGCCATGCACCATTATGCCTGACTTCATACATTAATTTCTAATTAACTTTGTATATGAGATTATACCAAAGCAGCTAAGTGAACCAAAGAGTAGTCACTAGAACTGTTATAGACTGTCCAACAACCAGAAACATCCTCAGCTACAGCAGGTAAGACAGCACATGTCTACAGTCCTAGCACTGAGGAATCTAAGGTAGATCAATTAGGTCGAGGAGTTTGAGACCCACCTGGACAATACGAAGTTACACCTCAAACCAAACAAACAAAAAAGGCTGAGCTCATCAGCAGAAGGCAAAGAACACTTGACAGAGGGAATTAAAAGTTTTCATGACATGACACAGAGGGGATGAGGCAGTGTTGATAAGCTATGTGGAAAGGAAATAAGGAAGCAGGAATGGCAGAAGACAATACATACCAAGATGCTCACTAGAAAAAACTGCTTTGAAATTTCATCTTAGCAGTTTAGAAAGCTAGTAAGAAATGCTAAAGTTAAAATAGAGGGCTTGGAGCCAGGCGGTGGTGGCGCACGCCTTTAATCCCAGCACTCGGGAGGCAGAGCCAGGTGGATCTCTGTGAGTTCGAGGCCAGCCTGGGCTACCAAGTGAGTTCCAAGAGAGGCGCAAAGCTACACAGAGAAACCCTGTCTCGAAAAACCAAAAAAAAAAAAAAAAAAAAAAAAAAAAAAATAGAGGGCTTGGGTCAAAGAATGAATGAATAATCTTCTCCATGAGGTCCTTTGTTTACATTTACTTATGCTGCATATGGTCAGAAGAAAAAAAGAAGTATATTGAGAAAACGTATAGAACCCAGAAAAAAAAGAAATCAACCTTAGAGCAGTCCAATGTTTATAGGAGTACAACAATACCTGTCCTGAGAGGTATTGAACACCATGGAAACCTGTTATAACAAAGTTGTCTTTTTCTAAGGGTAATTTAAGGGACGGCAGAGAGGAGTTTAGTGCCTGTGGTGTTATAGGCATTGACTCTTGTGAACTCTTTATGCTATTTATACACTTTTTAGATATACATGTATGTATTTATGTATTTGTACAAAGCCTTTCTTTGCATACTTTATTTAAAGGTAGTAAGAAAAGTGCTATAAAATGTAGTAATTAAATCTACTTAATTTAACTAAAATGCCAATTATATTTCATTATAGATTATCTCACTTAAGAAGAAATACATTTATTTACCAATCTGGTAAAATTACTTACTGCTGTGTTTTGTAAATATACTACAAAGGAAATAACAGAAGTCCTGCAAGTTCATTTAATACAAAATCTGCTAATTAGTTGAGAACAAATTAATATACTTTTAAAGATTAAAAAAAAAAACATGTGCTAAGGAATTTCTGGGTCAAGTGTTATAATCAATACTGAATATATAGCAGTTTTTAAATGTACATAATTAAAACATCTACTATGCTAAAAATCTTCAAGTTAAATAAATTATTTAAGATAGACTCACTACTTTTTAAAAGATTTATATATTTTTTTACTTCTAATTAGGGGTGTGTGTGTGTGTGTGTGTGTGTGTGTGTGTGTGCATGTCTTTATATGGGTAGTATGTGCAGGTGCACATGAACACCAGGGGACAAGGGTTCAGTTCCTAGTGCTCACATGATGACTCACACCACCCATAATTCCAGTTCCAAAGGAACTGCTGCTCTCTTCAGGCACTGCACACGGTGCACTTACATGCAGGCAAAACATAAAAGAAAAAATAATAAATTCTTCAAAAAAAAAAAAAACAAAACTAAACTTTAACCAACCCTATCAGAGAATGGCAATTCACTATTTGTCCTGAATCTGTTATGTTTAATTTAATTATAGCATTTCCACCAACTTCTTAAAGTGTACTAAAACTTTAAAAGCACTTTTTAAATGGCAGAACTTTTATGACAGAGTTTTTACCTGGTTTCTATGGTCTTCTGTAGCTCAGTAAAAGTGAATGGCATCTCATCTAGGTCAACTGCTGCAACAAAGATACAGATGCCCCAGAGCTCCTTCTTCTTTTGAATATATCCTTCCTAGGAATAAAAAG
This sequence comes from Peromyscus eremicus, assembly GCF_949786415.1. Lineage (NCBI taxonomy): Eukaryota > Metazoa > Chordata > Mammalia > Rodentia > Cricetidae > Peromyscus > Peromyscus eremicus. The sequence goes on along the minus strand of NC_081425.1, from coordinate 49,025,507 downwards.
GTTCATTTTATTAAGTCATTCACACACTGGATACCATGTTAAAGCTGAATTACATATGATTTTCCTCATCAAACATAAAAATGTATTTTTAAATTCTTATAATGGCATATACTTGAAAATATTTCACTTCATATTAATATAACAAACACTCAAAATTTAAATTATAATGCAAAAAAATTACAAGGAGGATTAAAAAGTTAAACCACTTTGGGAAACTCAAAGTCAGTAAGTTCTCTGAAACAGTTTCTTAGTAGCCCAATATTATTAAAGCCACATTAAAAGATTCTATAATTTTATAATTTTAAAATTTTTTTTCCAGAGGAAAAAAAGCTGTCTTACTTATCAGGGTACACTTCTTTTGCTCTAATTTATCGGTTTTTATTTCCTTTTGTTCATTCAAGCATTTACCGGCTTTGTGCAATTTCTTAAATAATCCACCTGCACAATGGATTGAATGCAAATCTCACTTAATAAGAATTAAATGAGACTATGTTTAAAGCCTTGGGCATAGTGTCCAGCATACACTTAGTAACTAATGAGAAATGGCTAACACTGTAAGTAGACTATGTTTTCAGTATCATCCTTTCCCCTCAACAGTATATGCCACCTTCTAAATGTATGTATCTTGTAGGTAAAATCTGGATTGTATTAAGATAAAATGAAGTGTCAGACTATCTAATGGTCTAATGAGCAGGCAGAACTACTTGCTGAGAGGACAGATGTAAGACACTTTACACATCTGAATTTTCATGTACCAGCTGAGGAATGAGAGTATCGGACTATCAAATAATTATAGATAATAGATAATTTACCATTATCCAACTATAAACCTTTCCTTCTAATATAAATACTTTTAAATATAGCTATAGCTCCATAAGAGTAACTGAAATTTAAAAAGAATTACAATATTAATGGTTAGTAAGGAAGAAGTATAAGAAGACAAGTGAATGCCAATAATAAACTGAAAATGGTATGACTATTTTGAAAAACAAGTTTGGCCTGTTTCTGTAAACCTAAATATATACTTTCTACATCACTTAGCAATTCTACTCCCAATATTTGTGCCCAGAAGAAATTAAAACACTACTAATAAATGTAGTCCCAAACTAGAAGCGAACCAAATACAATAGCAATAGACCCAAATAGAAATAACCACAGGAGGGCTGGAGAGATGGCTCAGAGATTAAGAGCACTGACTGCTCTTCCAGAGGTCCTGAGTTCAATTCCCAGCACCCACATGGTGGCTCACAACCATCTGTAATGAGATCTGGCGCCCTCTTCTGTATACATAATAAATAAATTTAAAAAAAAAAAAAAAAAAGAAATAACCACAGGAAACTCTATAAACAAACTGTAATAGAAGTATGCAACAGATGCTATCTAACAAGAGGGAAAGTACTAATAAATGTAGCAAACAGGTAAGTCAAAATCATTATATTGAGAAAAAGTCACCAAAAAAGAAACAGCTAGACTCAAAATAGTAGCATATTCTTCCATACACAGTTCCAGAAAAGATAAAAACTCATCATTAATGTCAGAAACTAGATCAGCAGCTACCCAGGGACAAGGGGATGTGCTGGGGAATGACTATAAAGATGGTAAGAGAACCCTTTTGTGACCAGAAAGTTCTAATCCTTGGAAATTATATGGGTAAATATATCTATCAACTTTTTGAACTATGTACTTAAACTGATATTGTTTAATGTAAGAAAACTAACTCAATAAATTTGATTCAGAAACTATGTTACATATTTCCACTACTGAAACTGAATATTGATTCACCCATTACAATGACAGTGATATATTCTCAGCAAATAAAACATCAACTTTTGCCTATGTTTTTAATTTTTTTTATTTTCTGAGATTATACTGTAATTACATCATTCCCGCTTCCCTTTCTTCCCTCCAACCCCTCCCATGTATCCCTACCCGTCCTCTCAAATCATGGCCTCTTTTTCATTGTTGTTGTTGGTGTGTGTGTGTGTGTGTGTGTGTGTGTGTGTGTGTGTGTGTGTTGTATTCCTAAACACATAAATACAACCTACTCAATCTATATGTTACTTGTAAGTACATATTCAGGGCTGACCATTTGGTACAGGATAACAATTGGTGTGCCCCTCCCTGGGGAAGACTATTTCTCCTGTCTCGGCATTCCTCAGACGCCTGCAGGTTTTTATGAAGGGCTGGGGTCCTGTGAGCTTTCTCCCTTCCATGTGAGCATGTCTACTGGTGTCCTCCTCGTTGCCTATACTCCTTAAAAAGGTTATTTTCTTAAAAACTACTAAGATATGGAAGTTGTTTGCTTCTACGATAAGTAAAGCCCTAATCCACACTTTTAGAATTTTTATACTTACCTATCATAATTCCTGTTTGCTTCTTTGCTTTCAGCCACCTACCTCTGTTGAACATAACTGTCCTCAGTATACCTGCCTATAGCCACTATAGTCTTTTCTAAGAAAACTCTTACATTCTTAGTAACTAAAACTGCTAAAATTTATTATATTGCTTACTCACTGTTTTTAAACACCAGAAATAAAGCTTTTGTGTGACGCTGGGGATTAAAACCCAAACATCACACATACTAGGCAAACAAGCTTTTCTAACACTGAGCTACATCCCCAGCCCTAAGCACCTCAAATTGTATTAGAATATAGCCCTACCACTGAACTATAGCCTGTAGCCACTTTGCATTTTCTTTTTCTTTTCTTTTCTTCCTTCCTTCCTTCCTTTCTTCCTTCCTTCCTCCCTTCCTTTATCCCTCCCTCCCTCTCCCTCTCCTTCTCCCTCTCCCTCCCCCTCTCCCCCCTCTTTCTTTCCTGTGTGTATGTGTGTGTGTGTGTAAGCTAGAGGTCAACTTTGGCTATCTTACTCAATTGCTCTCCACTATCTTTTAGGACAGGGTTCTTATTGGACCTTAACTTTACTGCTACAGCTAGATTGGCTAGTGAGGGGACCCCCCCACCAACAACTAACCTGTCTCTGCTGCTGCCCTTGCCCCAGGACTGGAGTTACAGCTCTTTGCTTGAGTGCTGGTAATCTAAGTCAGGTCTTCATGCTTATATAGCAAGCATTTTGTCCACTGACTCATCTCCCCAGCCTTTCATTTTCTTAAATGATGTATTTCAAAGAGTAGTAGCTTTAAAATTTGGTTTAACTCAATTTGTTGTTGTTTTTTCTTTTATGGCTCATAATTTTAGTGATTATCTATGAAAGTTTTCTGTAACATAGTTTCACAATGATTTCTTGTATGTCATACTCTATAGAATTTTAGGTCTAGGACTCATTTGAACTAGTTTTTATAAATATTAAAAGATAGAAAATGAATTCTTTTAACTCATATTTATTGGTGATCCACATCATGCTTGTGAAGGTTGGAGGACAACTTGGCAGAAGTTGGTCCTCTCCTTCCACCATGTGAGTTCCAAGGATCCAACTCAGGCTGTCAAGCTTGGCAACAAGCACCTTCATGCACTGTGCCATCTCTCAGACCCTGGAAATGAATTTTTTACAACTAGATATCCAGTTGCTCCAGCTTCATTTGTTGAAAGGAATAGCCTCCCTGTATTGAATTACTTTTGCACCTCTCTAGAAAACGAACTGACAATAAATTTGTGGTCTATTTCCAAATTCTCTATTCTATTCCACTGATCTACCTACTACTTATATTGTCACCAATACTACAATGTCAAGACTATTGTAGCTTTAAAGATTCTGGACATTTTTAGGTGAGTTTGATTTTTCTGTCAATTACACCAAGAGTGCTATACTTTTAACTCATAATCTGAATTTACATTTTAATGATATGGCTGAAGAGTCACACTCATCTAATTTTTTCCTCCAGCCTGCTTCTGTGAGCCTTTCTCCTTAGCTTCTGAAGTGCTCTAACATCCGCCTGCTCCTTTCTGCCTCACAGCTTCGCAGTGTTAACTCCAGGGCCAGTTCCCACCCTTCTTTTAATAAGCACCCCTCCCACAGCACCACCATCCTCTCCAAACAGAGCGCCTTGTCTCACTCTACTTCCCAGCATGGTGGCTCTGTTAAGCTCCAGGCCTTATTTCCAATCCAACTTACAACCTAAGTCTAAAACTAGTCTGGGTTTTTTGTTGTTGTTGTTTTGTTTTGTTATAATTCAATAAACCTTACTGTCAAAAACTCACAAATAATTTTTTTCTTGAAAATTATAAAAAGAGGGATGGAAGGATGTCTGAGTGGTCCACAGCATACACCACCCTGGCAGAAAATTCAAGATAGGTTCCCAGCACCCACATCAGGTGGCTCATACCCATGATCTGATCCCTGTGACCTCCAGCTTCATGAGCACATACACACAAGTACACATAATTTTAAAAAGAAACACTTAAAATTATGAAAAGGGAGCTCTGAATAGCACTTTACAAATTATTAAAACAAAAAAAAATCACTTCTCAGCCAAAACAACCATACACAAAAAGGTAAAATTTGTGGAAGAAAATGGATAAACACTTTGCAAAAATTTTATTAAAAAGTACCTTTCAAAAACCAGATTCTGAACATGCTAAATCTTAGAATAGTGTCAACAGAATGATATGCTGTTTATATGTGTCAAGATCCTTAGAAGCCTTCCATTGTACAGCTAAGGATTCATCCAGTAAAAATAGACTATAACCATATATATAAATATATATGTATATATATATATATACACACACATATATGTATATAATAGAAAATAACTACAGAGCTGGGGCAAGATCCTTGTAACAGATGTTCTAATAGCTACTTACATACCCCAAACAGTGGCAAACACCTAAATATCTTAAAATGAATGGCTAAATAATACTAGAGCTGTATTATGGGTTCATACAAAATCCTTAGACATTCTCAAAGAATAGTATAAGCACATGGAAAAATGCCCAAGATACAATGGTTATGTGGGAAGATAAACTACAAAACTATTTACATTTCTTTATTCTAATTATGTAACAACAAAAAAGAAAAGTAATTCAGTATCTCTAAAATGGGTTCTTATCTCTAGAGCTACTACAATCATAAGCAGTTTTCATTTTCTTCATTAATCCCCAATATATCTTCTTAATTAACATAACTGCAAAATAGGAGATGCAGCAATAAAAACTGCTAAATTTATGAAAAGCAGCATAGAAAAATCAGAAATATGTGACAAAAATTGTGAAAACATCAGAACTTCAATTATATATTAACACTTTAAATCAAAATATACAACCAACACTTCACATGGCTATCTATTACACTATCATTTAGTTGTGTTCATTTGAACCACCCTAATGACAACCCCAAATTAGTGATAATTTATTTGAGCTTTTTTTTTTTTTTTTGACAATATTCTAGCTTATAAAAGAGCTCCACCAAGTGGTGATGATAAGTATCTTGAAAAAAAACTAAATTATGAGAAAATTACAACTTAAGCTATCAGAACATAAATCTGTGAAAATGATTGGAATTTCACACGGTTAAAAAAAAAAGAAAAAAAAAAAAGCTTCTTGGGACAATGAGATTCCCAGCGGGTAAATGCTCATGCCCAAGACTGACCATCTGAGCTTTATCCTCGGAACTCATATGGTAGAAAGAGAACTTACTCTTGGAAGTAGTCCTCTAACCTCCACACTCATGTCACGACACACGTGCCCCTTCACACACACAATAAACAAAATTGAATAAAAATGAATAGTATTCTCATTAGCCTATATTTTTGAAATATGAAGGAAGAAAACTAGCGAGTTGAAACATGTTAACTGCAGTCAAAACAGTAAGGCTGAGCTATGTATTAAGTGTGCTATAGAAAGACTTGAAACAGAAGAGCTACTTTCTTCGGTGCTTGGATTTCTTCTTCACCTAGGTTTTATATGTGAACAAAAGAAATAAGATACTAACATGTCAGGAAACCTCATCCTACTTGCACAGGCTGAGCTGGCAGCAGTCAGGGTTTTTGTTGGTTTGTTTGTTTGTTTTTGTTTTTGTTTTTGTTTTTTCGAGACAGGGTTTCTCTGTGTAGCTTTGGAGCCTGTCCTGGAACTCACTTTGTAGACCAGGCTGGCTTTGAACTCACAGAGATCTGCCTGCCTGCCTCCCAAGTACTGGGATTAAAGTTGTGAGCCACCACCACCCAGCTAGGCAGCAGTCAGTATTAAGGACATTCTTGGATGTGCACAGATGATGCAGGAGTGGCAGAGTCACAAAGAAAGGTAAGAGCTAAACTGCCTGACTCAATCACAGTTTGACAAGACATGCTGGGGTAGTCAACCATTTTATTACATAATACATTTAAGGAGACAGTTAACTCTACTCCCAGAAAATCATGAACCTGGCAAGTTCAGGCTTACTGGCCCTATGCCCAAAAGATGAACAACCAAGATTCCTTCCTTAAAGACTGAATACAGAACTCAGTGTCGGCTGATCTAAGCTCCTCCCTGGACTGTGACTGACTTGCTTGTTCATTTTCTTCTATCTCAAAGAAATGTATAAGTATCTTGAAGGCAGAGAAATTCTACTTTCCTACTGCACCCTCTAGAGTGTAGGGCACTACCTAGCACAAAAACAGCACGAAATGCACATAGTTTTAAGTTTTAAGGTGTCTATGCCTTAATATAAGATGTAGTAGCTTTCAGATTTTCTTTCTTATTTTTCCTTAACATGATCAGAGAAGCAAGTAGCAAGAGAATCACCCAAAAAGTCTGTTGATTCTACCCTGGTTTCTTCAGGTTCCATCCACATGCTGACAGCAAATTAGTAGCACCAGCTAAATAATTCACACAAAGAAATGACATCACAGGTCTCATTTTTTATACAGGGAACATAACTGACCTAGAGTTTAGCTTCTAATATTCATTAGTGATTTTAAAAATATCCAGCAAACTACAAATTGAGAGGTACTTCCTCAGTTTAATAAAGAATATCCACAGAATATCAGCTGTTAAGTCAACAATAATCAAGCTACAATCCATGGAATCACAGAGATCAGGTGTAGAAAAAGGGACTAGAGGAGACACAGAAAGATCTCCCTAGGAAAAGAAAACAGAATAGTTACAGGGATGGGACACGAATAGGAAGATCAAATGTAGAGGGAATGAAGGAAGGAATAGAGAGAGAGACAGCTAAAATTAAGGAGCATTGAGGGGTAGTGTGGAAACCTAATACAGTAGAAGCTTCATAAAATATATACATAAGAAGGTGATCAAAATGAAATTGCCAAATAACAGAGAAGACAGAACCCCAACTGGACATTCCTTGTCATCAAATCAAACTTCCAGTATCAAGACTGAGTTATATTTAATTAGGCTGATGGCCAAAGGGGTCCCATGGGAACCTGCAAACAACCCAGACTGTTGCCAAAACTGTAGGTTGCTCTTAACAAACTGATATCAAGGACCCATTGCTGAGAACAACACCTATACAACTCACTGAACACAGCAAGTGAAGCTGGTGCCTATATAAAGCCTTCATCCTTACATTCTAGCATATTTGGTAAAGCAGGGACTCTGCACACTACCAAAGGAGATGCTTAAACACCAACCCAGCCACAAACCCTTTGCCCTACAATGGTGTCCCGCCTGCAAGATACGCTAGTGCAGCGGTGACACAAAGTCTGTGGGAGTCACCAACCAATACCTGCTTAGACTGAAGACCCACTCCAGGACCTATATCCAAAAGCTCTTGAATGACAAGAACCTGAGATTCGATAGCCCAGGGACCTAGGGTAAAATCAAACACCACTGTTCTACTAAAAGAGCATAGCAATACAATGATCCCTAATGACATTCTGTTATAGTCATAGATAGGTGTCTTGCAAAGCCATCATCTAAGAGGCTTCCTCCTACAGCAGATAGGAACAAATACAGAGACCCACAGCCAGACCCACAAATACAGAGTGAGAGACCTTGGAACACTCTGCCCTAAATTTGATATCCCCATTAAATCCCTCCCCTCAGATCTCAGGGAACCCCACAGAAGAGAAGGCAGAAAGAGTGTAAGAGCCAGATGGGATGGAGGACCAAGAAAAAGGGCCCTCCAGATCAACATGGCAAAGCTCTTAAGAATAACAAGAGAATTAGGCAGCATGCACAGAGTCTGCATAGGTCTGCACCAAGTCCTCTGTGTATATATTATGGCTTCCAATTTTGTATTTTTATGGAATTTCTGCATGAATGAACGAGTGAGGTCTCTGATTCTTGTGCCTTTTCTTGGGCTATTTCCCCCAAAAAAGATGGAGCCCTAGAGTTAAAAGAAGAAGTGGACACATGCCCCCATCCTAACCCAGACACAATCTCCAATTGATAACGACTTGAAAATAAAAATTTAGTTTCTTCCAAAAGTCTCACTGGGGAAACAAACTCCTCTTAAGGGTAGGCTGCATGCCCAGCAGTAGATGGACAACAGAAAACAAACTCAGCATTGTCCTTGGAGGTTCCTTGTCTCATAATGTCCTGCCAGGGCTGCTTCTTTCTTTTTTTAACCTTTTTTTTAAATTTCATTTTATTTTTTCTCTTTTTACCCTATAGGTCCTTTATAAATAAGTGTGTGTGTGTGTGTGTGTGTGTGTGTGTGTGTGTGTGTGTATTATGGCTTCCAGTTCAATGTTTTTATGGGATTCCTGAGTGAGTGATTAATAGGTCTTTGTTCCTTATACCTTCTTTTGTGCTCTTTTCCTTCTGTTTGTATATTTTGCCCAATTCTGATGTATTAGTTTTTGTTTTATTTTATTATTATCCCTTAGAAGCCTGTTTGTTTTGTTTTCTAATGAGAGACAGAAAGGGGTGGGTCTGGATAGGAGGAAAGGTGGAGAGGATCTGGGAGGAGTAGAGGGAGAGGAAACCCTAATCAGAATAAATTATAAGAGGAAAAAAAATCTATTTTCAATAAAAGGAAAAAATGTGTTCACAGAAAATCTGTAGCTAATATCATATTTATTGATGAGAGGACAGAAACACAATACCAATGCTATCTTCATCACCCGATGACATCAAACAGGAAGCCCTGAATAGCGCGATAAAACAAAAAGGAAAAATAAAAAGTTGTTCAGATTGAGAAGAAACAAAAATGCCTTTGTCTAAAATTATTTGATCATTTATACAGAAATCCCAAAAGAATAAATATACTATGCAATCTACTAAAGTTATAATAAGGAACAGGAAACATGGTTAGTGCACAAAACCTAACTGGCTTGCTATATCTCAACAAGGAACAACAAATGAAATCCAAAGTAATAATTAAAAAAAATACAATTAAGCATTGTGTGATGGCACATGACTTTAATCCTTGATTTCTGTGAGTTCATACCCAGCCTGGTCTACATAATGAGTTCCATACCAGCAAAGGATACTATCTCTCTTTACACACACACTTTATATATGAACATCCAAAATGTGAAGTTATACACAATAAAGCAGCTAATAAAGTATATATCAAATCAACATGAGGGAAGTAATACAATTCTAAAAAATTTTTAAAATAATAAAATAAATTAAAAAGATAGCAGAAGTTCACAGATAGGAAGACTAAATATTGTCAAGATTTTTCAGTATTCTCAGTTTGATCTATAGATCAATAAAATGATTCTAAAATTAATGAGGTATTGTAGTTTGGATTGAAATGTCCCCAAAACGTTCATGTGTTCACAACTTGGTCCTTAAGGCAGCAATGTTCAGAGGCAGGGCTTTCAGAAAGTCACTGGATCAAGAATGACAATCCATCAAATGGGCTCCTAACTGAATGGCCCAACAGGAGGTGGTGGAAACTGTCAGAGGTGCATCTAGCTGAGGAAGAATGTCACTGGAGGAATGCAACTGAAGGGTCTATTTCTTGTCCCTGGGCTTTTTTTTTTTTTTTTCACTTTCTCTATTTCATAGCCAGCAGAAGAGGTGCAATGTGCTCTACTAAAAACTCTGAACCCTGTTTGGTCTTGGCTCAGCCAGAAGTGATGGGGTCAAGCTATCATAGACTGAAGCCTCTGAAATCATAAACCAAAACAAACATTTCTACCTTTGAGATGATTTTCTCATTCATTTTATCTCAGAGACAGAAAGCCATCACAAGAGGAAAGGCATAAAATCCAAACTAGCCCATAAAATATTGAAGGACAATAAAATTGAAAGAGAGTCAACACCTAAGAATTATGATAAAGCTCAACAGTAAAGATGTAGGGACTGAAAAGGGAAAAATGGAGAGTGTGGTAGTTTGAGTAAGAATGACCCCCAAAGGCTCCTATATTTGAATGCTTAGTCTTCAGGGAGTGGCACTACTGAAAAGGATTAGGAGGTGTGGCCTTGTTGAAGGAAGTGTGTCACTGGGAGTGGACTTTGAGGTTTCAAAAGCCCAAGCCAAGCTCGGTGTCTCTCTCTTCCTGTTACCTACAGATCCAGATGTAAAGCTCTCCTAGTTCTCTAACACCCTGTTTGCCTATGTGCTGCCATGCTCCCCACCATGATGAAAATGGACTAAACCTCTGAAACTATAAGCAAGCTCTAATTAAATACTTCCTTTGTAAGAGTTGCCATGGTCATAGAGTCTCTTCACAGCAACAGAAGAGTGACTAAGGCAGAAATTGGTATAAGGAGTGGGGTATTGCTGTGACAGACCTGACCATGCTGTTTGTTGGAGTAATATGGAAGATTTTAGGATTCTGGACTAGAAAAATGGTTGGATACTTTAAGCAGGGCTTAATGGGCCATTCTAGTAGGAGCATGGAAGACAGTGGTGCTGAGGACTGTGAGGACCCAGTTTAAGAGGTTTCAAAGAGGAATAATATTAGTAAGTGGCCTAGAAACGGTTCTTGTGTAATTTTGAAGAATGTGGCTGCTCTTTGATCTTATCTAAAAAATCTGCCTGAGGCTAACTTAAAGAATTTTAGGTCAATGATGTTGTCAGAGCTTTCAAGACAGCCTAGTATTGATTCTGTCATTTGGTTATTAGTGGTTACTTTTATGCAGATTTATAATGAGAAGGATCAAACTGAGCATGGAAAAATAGAAAATGTACACCTTGAGATGAAAAGGAGCACCTAGAAATATAACGTTGGAGCCAAGTTGAGGACTGAAGGAGATTAAAAAGTTTAAAGAGCCGGGCGGTGGTGGCGCACGCCTTTAATCCCAGCACTCGGGAGGCAGAGCCAGGCGGATCTCTGTGAGTTCAAGGCCAGCCTGGTCTCCAAAGCGAGTTCCAGGAAAGGCGCAAAACTACACAGAGAAACCCTGTCTTGAAAAACCAAAGTTTAAAGAAAAGCCTAATGTTAAATGGAATAAAGGAAATGTTGACTTCAGGGCAAGACTAAGCTTCTAACTTGTGAAAAGGAATTAAAGCAAAGCTTCAGCAGTGAAGGAAACCATCAACAACTGAAAGCAGATGCAGGTATAATTGAATGAGAGAGCCATACCCTAGCCCCAGAAGCAGCAGAACTAGGCAGCTTCAGCCATGTGGTTCTGACTTTAGAGTCAAAAATACAAAAAGTGGTGGTAGAATCTCCCTCAGTGGCTAAGGAAAGCCACTGAGTTCAGCTGTGTGTCAGGGGTGTCCCTGTATGGAGGCCCAAAGAGGCCACTGATTGAAGTTGTGAAGGTGAAGCTGGATTACCTTGAAAAACCTCAGGATGTTGGAGATGACAGAGTCATGGGATACTTGCCAAGAAAAATTTGGCAGAGTGTGGAACCAGTCCAAGAGAGAGGAGTATGTTGCAGTAAACAAAGCTGAATGTATTGGGAGATCTGAAGAGCACTTTGACATCAGACATATGGAGATGCAGAATTTGGGGTTTGCCCTGCTGGTTTTCATTCTTGCTTTGGTCCAGTATTTTCTCACTAGTCTCCCTTTCTTCCCTTTTGGAATGGTAATGTATATTCTGTGCCATTGTATATTGGAAGTAGGTGAAATGATTTTTTATTTTGATTTTATAGGGGTTACAAAGATTTCCTTGAGTCTCAGAAGAGACTTTGAACTTTGGACTTTTAAACAGTGCTGATACTGTTATAGACTATGGGAACTTTTGAAGTTGGACTGAATGCATTTTTGCATTATGATACAGCCATAAGCCTATGGGGATCAGGGAATGGAATGTGGTGGTTTGAATAAGAATGGCCCCCATAGGCTCCTATATTTGAATGATTAGTCATCAAAAATGGCACTAATGACAAGGATTAGGAGGTGTGGCCTTGTTAGAGGAAGTGTGTCACTGGGGGGTGGGCTTTAAGGTTTCAGAAGCCCAGTGTCACTCTCCCTTCCTGCTGCCTGTGAATCCAGACGTAGAATGCTCAGCTACTTCTCCAGCACCATGTCTTACTGTGTGCTGTCATGCTCCCCACCATGATGATAATAGACTAAACTTCTGAAAATATAACAGAGCCCCAATTCGATGCCTTTTTTTGTAAGAGTTTCCATGGTCTTTGTGTCTCTTCACAGCAATAGAACACTAACTATAACAGAAAGGAACGGTAGAGAATAGAGGGGCCAGAAATAGAAACACACAACTTCCATCTAGTATAATAGTCTTTGAAAAATAAGCAAAACACAATACAGAGGGAAAAGATGCCTTCCAAGCAAACAGTGCTAGCAACTATATAACTACATACAAAATGAAAAAAAAAAGGTTATAAACTTAACCTTTCGTTACTACATAAAATTAATTTAAAATGGGTTGGAATTTGAGAAGTAAAATGTAAAGCAACTGGGCTAGAGATGTAACACAGTGGTAGAGTATATGCCCATCATACACAAACCTTGGGTTCAATCTTTAATAACACACACACACATACACATACACACACAAAACAAACAGACAAACAAACAAAAAACCCATGGGGGGCATTTGCCTAACAGCAGAAAATATAGTTGTCCTTTAGTTTGGATTCAGATAAGACATTTTAGATATAAAACTAAAGGTATGCTCCATGAAAGAAAAAACTGATGTGCTGAATTGCACTAAAATTATAAACTTCTGTTCTGCAAAGTCACTGTCAAGAGAATAAGAACATAAGCCACAAGCTGGGGGTAAATATTTGTAGAAGACATAGCTAATAAAGAACTAATATCCAAAAATGCAAACAATGCCTAAATTTCAATAAGAAAACAAAGAACTATTAAAATATGGGAAAGATCTGAACAGGTTTAAGAAGCTACACAAATGGTAATAAAACTTACCAGTATATGCTATTAGAATTTTCAAGCAAGATACTATTTCACACTTTTTAGAATGGAAAAAGAAAATCCAAAACACTGACAACACAAAATGCTGGTGATGATGTCTGGTAATTCACTAACTGACTTGGGAATGTAAGATGATTAAGCCATTTGGAAATCAGTTTAGCAGTTTCTTACAAAACTAAACATACCCTTACCACATGACCAGCAACTCTCCTCCTTGGTTTGTCTTAGTTGGGGATTCTACAGTTGTGATAAAACACTATGACCTTAAACAGCTTAGGGAGAAAGGGTTTATTTCAGCTTACTACTCTCAAGTCATACTCCTTTACAGAGGGAAGTTAGGACAGGACTCAAACGGTGCAGGAACTCAAACAGGACAGGAACATGGAGGTGAGAGCTTATATAGGCCTTGGAAGAGTGCTGCTTACTGTCTTACTCCTCATCAGCCTGCTCTACAGCACCCAGGAGCAGCAGCCAAGTGGTGTCACTGTCCACAGTGAGCTGGGCCCTCCCCTATCAATTATCAATCAAGAAAATACACCACAGACTTGCCCATAGACCAATCTGGTGGGAACATTTTCTCAACTGAGATTCTATATTCTAAAATAACTCTGCTTGGGTCATGATGACAAAAAACTAGCCAACACAGTCTTTATTACAAGGAGCTAATCTACATGCAAGTGGTGCATGCACGCACACGCATGCACATGCACACACATACACAAATCTGCACAAGCTTGGCATGGTAGCACACACTTAAAACCCCAGCATTCAGAAGACTGGGGCAGGAGAATTAGGAGGTAAGGCCAGCTTGGGCTGCATAGTGAGTGTGAAATCAGCCTAGGCAATTTCCCAAGATCCTGTCTTGAGACAAAATACCTGGGAGCTAGAGAGAGGGCTCAGTGAGTGAAATAACTTGCCATGCAAGCATGAGAACCTGAGTCTGATCCCCAGAACCACATTAAAAGCCAGGCATGATGGTGCTTGCTTGAAATCCCAGTCCTGGGAAGGTGTAAACATGGATTCCTGAGCTTACTGGCCAGCGAGTCTTAGCCTAATAGGTAAATTCCAGGTCAGAGAGACCTGTCTCAAAGAAGGTGAACAGAGCCTAAGGAACAATTCCTAAGGCTGACCTTTAGCTTGTGTATGAACATACATGGGTACATACATCTATGCACACACACACATACATAAACATATACACACAAAAATCTGGACATGCATGTTTACAGCAGCTTTAATCATAATTGCTAACACGTGAAAGAAACCAAAATACCCTTCAGAAGTAAAATGGATAAATAAATTGTGGTACAAACAGATGACAGACTATTATTCAACACTAAAAAGAAATGAGCCACCAAATCATGAAAAGATGTGGAAGAAACTTAAATATATGTTATTATATGAGAGAAGCCCATCTGAAAGGCTGTATACTGTTTGGCTACTATATTACATTCTAGAAAATGGGAAAAAAATAAAAAAGAGCAGTGGTTACTAGAGGTTGAAAGGAAAGCAGGATAAACAGGCAAAGAGTATTGTACAGCAATGAAAGTATTCCATAGTCACTACAACAGCAGACACATACCACTGACACTTGTCAAAACAATAGAGCATTTAACATCAAGAATGAAACCTGGTGTAAACCATGGACTTACAAGGAATAAATATGGATTAATGTAAACTCGTCAACTAACAAATATACTACTTTGATGGGATAAAACACAAAAAATATGGACCAGAGCTACTGTTTGGCATGAAACAACTAAAAAGTTGGGAAATAATTAAATAATTCAAGACATTAGAGATTAGGCAAAGAAGGACACTGACCCCTAAAAGACAGAAATCTTAAAATGTGAGTCATACAAGTGCTCAAAATTAACTTGCTAAGGAATAACTGCAAGCAGCAGGACAAGCAGTAAGGAACAAGAAAGTGACCATCTTCTAGAACTGGTTAAACAGCTGGGGAACAGGGGAGTTGCTATGGTTTGAATAGTGTTTATCCTGTCTGAAACTCTTCTTGAAATCTGATGGCCATCATGGCAGTATTGAGAGGTGGGATGCTAAGAGGTGGTTAAGGCATTAAAGGGATACATGGCATTATCGTGGGAATCTGTTCTTACCCCATGGGTCTGCATGAGTGAACACAGTGGGTTATTAAAAAGTGAAGGAAACCCTCAGGCTTTCTCTTCTGCCTGCTCCTGCTTCTCCTGCTTTTTCATCATGCTAAGACACAGAGTATTTTGGGCTTCCTCTCTCTAGAACTATGAGCCACAACAAATCTCTCCAGGTATGCATACCTATAGAGACTTTTATGACTGTGACAACCCTCTATACAGCAAGTCTACTGGCACCATGGTTCCAAGAGAATGTGCTTGCTTCCTATTATTTTTGCTTGGTTGGTTTGGTTTTCTTTATTTGCAACACGGTTTCACTATGAAGTCTGTGATGGCCAGAATAAAAATGGGGCCCCCAGCCTCCTATATTTGAATTCTTCATTCCCAGTGAAACTGCTTGGGCAGGATCAGGAGGTGTAGCCTTGTTGGGAAGAAGTATGCCACTGGGGGTGGGGTTTGAGGTTAAAAATGACTCTAACCACTTCCAGTGTCTCTCTTGGTTTATATCTTTAGCTATGAGTTCTCAGCTACTTGCTCCAGTGCCATGTCTGCCTGCCTGCTGTCATGTTCTCCACCATGATAGTCATGGACTTCAACATTCTGAAACTGTAAGCCAATAAACTTTCTTCAATAAGTTGCCTTGGTCATGGGGTCTTAACACAGCAATAGAAAAGTAACTAAGGAGAAGTCCAAGCCAGCCTTGGACTTGTGACTCTCCTGCCTCAGCCTGAGTGCTGGGTACATGTATATGTCTTCATATCCAGTTTCATCTTGGGGGGGGGTCACATTTTGATAATTCTCATAATATTTGGTACATTTTTACTTATTATTACATCTTATGGTGGTCCACAATCTGATCTTAATTGTTTTGGGGAGCCATGAACCATATCATTATAAAATAATAAACATAATAAATATATGTGTCCTAACATTTGACAGACTGTTCCCTTATCTCTCTCTTCATCTCCTTATGAGTCCCTATTCTGAGACATGAAATTGAAACTAGTCTAACTAAAACTGTATAGTGATTTCTAAGTGTTCAACTAAAAAAAAAAGGCATATATCTTATTTTAACCCCCATACTAAAACTGCAAAGCTTAGTAAGAAGGATATGACAGACAATCTTGGTTGTCAACCTGACTACATGTTAAATCTACTAAAACATAAGCAAGTTGTGCGTGGTGACACACGCCTTTAATCTCAGCACCCAGGAGGCAGAGGCAGGTGGATCTCTGCATTCAAGGCCAGTCCGATCTACAGAGCAAGTTCCAGGACAGTCAGGACTACACAGAGAAACCCTGTCTTGGAAAAAGAAAATCAAACAAAACTAACAACAACAAAACCACAAACAGCTGGGCACACCTCCAAAGGATTTTCCGGATTGCATCATTTGAGGTGGGAAGACCCACCCTAAACCTGGGCTACACCTTCTGGTGGCAGCCCACTTAAAAAGACATGGAAGAAGGAAACTTGTTTTTTTGCCCAGTTGCCCTCTTTGTCCCTGGCAAGTTCATCTATTCTGTTGCTGAGGCATTCCTTTGATGATATTAGAACCTACTTCCAGACTCCAAATTAGATTGAAGACCAGCTGAAACATCTAGGCCAGCCTCATGGCCTAAACAACTACCAGATTCTTAGCCTTTCCTCTGAGAGACAGTCATTGCTGGACTAACCATTTAACAAATGGAACGAAGTCTGGATGACAGCACATGTGCTCACAACATGGTTTATTAAACATTTGAAGCCTGCTGTTGAAATCTGAAGACCTACAGCTGAGAACAGAAAATCTTTTAAAAATATTTTTGCATCTGGGCGGTGGTGGCGCACGCCTTTGATCCCAGTACTCGGGAGGCAGAGGCAGGTATCTTTGAGTTTGAGGCCAGTCTGATCTACAGAGCGAGTTCCAGGACAGACTCCAAAGCTACACAGAGAAACCCTGTCTTGAAAAACCAAAAAAAAAAAAAAAAAAAAAAAAGTAAGTGTGTGTGTATTTCTGCTTACTGAAAATGTACTTGGCCACCTAAGGGCTCTGACAGAGATGTACCAGGTAACACTGTTTTCATGCCTACTGAATTCAAAATCCATCAGCAGCATGAATCAAGGAATAATTCTGATTTCCAAGTCAAAATGTAAGAAACATATTGTGTACGTCTTATAGCTGCCATAGATACTGAACTTTTGAACACATTAATCTAAACCCCAAACTAACGATGCTTTATTTATCTCTTTTTAAATCTGTGTGTGGTATACACATGAATGTGCTATGTGTATGCAGGTGTGCTGGTCCACACATGTATGTGTGAAGACCAGAGACGGACACCAGATATTTTCCTCTACCACTCTCCAACTTGTTTTTTTGAAACAGGTTCTCCTACAAGCCTGGAGCTGGCCGTTTAGATTAGGCTGGCTGCTCTCAAGTCCCCAGGATGCACCTGTCTCTGTCTCCCAGCTCTGGGATTACAGACAACTACCGCAGCTGTGCCAGGAGTTTAGGCAGGTGTAAAGGAGACTAACTCCGATTCTCACACTTGCATAGCAAACAACTTACCCACTATGCCACCAAGATGGTTTATATTTTAAATACTGATCAAAAGCAAAATAAAATGGAATAAATGTAATGAATGTTCATTAAGTTTGTTCTCATAATCATTTCATACACATATGTCGTGCATTCTGACCACTCTCACCCTCACCTTCTCACTTCCCTCCCACCTCCAGCACGTTCTCCCTCCTTGCCAGTCCCTTTCTCACACTCATGCCTTTCTGCTTTGTGACCCACCGAGTTTAACAAGGCTGTCGGTGCAACATGAGTTTGCTACTATTCACTGGAGCACGGTGAGCTCATCGGGGTACACAACTGAAGACAGTGTCTACCCCTCCCCCAGAATCCATCAGTAGCTCGTATTTCAGCAGGGAGGGGTAGGGCCAAACGGGCCTCTCCCCATCTATGATTGACTGTTGACAAGCCCAGTCCTGTACAGGCCCACTGCTGACAGCTGCTGCCCCTGTGAGGTCATGATTGCACTGGCTGTGTCATGGCCACACAATAGCATCTCACAATACAACAAAATTTTGTTTAAAAAAAAAATGTGTAGAGTTTGAATCAGTAAATTAACTTGTATGTACTTAATATGTGTTAATTTATTTAATATGCACAATGATTCCAAGGTCTGGAAATTACTGATAGCCCATTTTACATATGAGAAAATCAAGGATTGGAGATTTTAGGCAATTTGTTCAAGAGTGTGAGTTACTACACTGTATACTTCAGACTTGAAACAGTTCTTTCTGACTAGAAATCTTAACCCATCCTCTCTCAATAAACACCTTCTACTTTCAAATGCCAGAAAGGGTTCCCCTAAGTTACCACACGCCTCTTGTTTCAGAGAAGAGACAACTGGGACTACAACAGCTGCTTTGCAAACAGGTTCACTCTGTCTTTGCATTTGCTTCTCAGAACACATTCCATTATCCTCAGGCCAACCCTCAATTAAACACTTCAAATATTGTAAAGAAAGGGTCTGCTGAATTACAGCAGGACAAAAGAATATTCTTCCACACCCTCCAGAAATGTATCAAGTCCTAAAAGTAACAGAAAGTCCTCTGTTGTCTTCCTCCCCGACACAACCAGGAATGAACCCATATGTTCTAGCTCCTATCACCACCTCCACTAGGAAGTGAGATTTTTAAATAATGCTATTTCTAAGGAAAGGCAGGAATAAAGTCAGGAAGAGGTAAGGGGTAAGGCAAGAAAGCAGTCAAATTTATTCATACATATTTAACTCCATAGCCCCAAATGGTTTCTATTAGTCTACTACTGCTAGGGAACCTTAATGGACTGCTGGTTGGAGTGTGAACTGGCCCAGCCAGGCTTACCTTATGATATACCCAGCTCTACCACACCGGATTATACATCCAAAGGACACAAAGTCAACCTACTACAGATACACTTGCACATTCATTTAACTGAAAGCACTGGTCACAGTGGCCACAGTATGTTATTAGCATAGGTGTCTGTCAACAGATAAAGAAATGGTATACAAGCCAGTCAATGGTGTTGGCCCACACCTTTAATCCCAGCACTCAGGAGGCAGAGATGGGCAGATCTCTGTAAGCACAAGGCCAGCCTGGTCTACAGAGTGAGATCCAGGACAGCCAGGGATACACAGCACAGTGAAACCCTGTCTCAAAAAATAAAAACAAAACCAAAAACAAACAAACAAATAACAACAAAAAAGTGGTATGCATACACAGCAGAGTTTTAGTTAACAAAATCATGTTTGCTGGAAACTAGATGCAACTGAATCATCAGATTGAGAGAATGAAGAAAGACTCAGAAATATAAACATCTTATATTTTCCTTCATTTGTGGATTCTAGATTTTATATACACCCAGAAAGCTACTTATTTATAATATATGCATAATGTGAAATCAAAAAGCAGACTAGGGGAGTAAAATGGCTAGTGAAAGGGGGGAACAGGGAAAGGGGAGAAGGGAAGAGTATGGAGGGTTGAAATAAATTATTTTTATGAAATTCATTACTATATACAATGAATATATAGCAATTAAAAGGCAAAAGTGGGCCAGCAAGGTGGCTCAGTATAATCAAAGTACTTGCCACCAAGCCCAATATTCTGAATGCAGTCTCTAGGATGAGCCCATGTGGTAGAAGGGAAAAAAGACTCCTGCAAATTGTCCTAAGATTTTCCAAATACATGCCACAGCACACGCACAGCCACCCTCACCTATACCCACATTACCCACATAAACAAACCAGATTTTTAATTTTTTTTAAAGAAATAGTAGCTTGTCTTGTTAGGGAACACAAGAAGTCCCAAGAAAGACCACCAGTCACATATACAATCAACAAGGGCATTTATTTAAAATATCCAGCATGCTAGGGTCTAACCATCCAACAAGGTGGCAAACGGCAACCCCAAGAGAAGCTCAAAAGTGCCTTTGAAGCAGGGTTAGGAGAATTCCAGGGAGAAGAGATTAGTCTGGGGCTGATTGGTGGATTTAAACAAGAAGTTTACAGGTTGTTATATAATTGGTAAGTGGCTCTAGTGGTTAAGGACTTTCCAGCTTGCTCAGCTCCAGCCAGTTCCAGTGACCCGAAACTAAGACCCGGTCTCTGGCAGGACTAGTAAGGAGCCTGCCATGACCCTCGTCTGGCTCCTGGCCCTCTCAGTCTTACAACCCAATCACCTGGGTTGTATTTCTAGTTTTGTTTTGTTTTTTATTTAAAAAAAAATAAGATTATTAGGGTGTGTGTGTTTATGTATGTATAAACACCATGTGTGCATGGAGGATGTAAACACGCTAGTACATCCGGCCAATATGAAGCAGAAGACAACATTAAGAAGCCAGGTCTTTCCTTCTATGTTTATATGGGTCCCCGGGTCATCAAGCTTGTGGGACAAACACTTTTACCAGATGACCCATCTCACTTTTTTTTTTTTCCTCTTGGTTTTTCCAGACAGAGTTTCTCTCTTTAGCTTTGGAGCTTGTTCTGGAACTCACTTTGTAGACTAGGCTGGCCTCGAACTCAGAGATCTGCCTACCTCTGCCTCCTGAGTGCTAGGATTAAAGGCGTGCACCACCACCACCACCACCACCACCACCACCACCACCACCACCACCCCACCCCACCCCACCCCCAGCTTGCCTTTCTTTTGCACTGAATTTTTTCAATGTGTACGTATGTGTGCGCATGTGTGTGGTATACACACGTGTGTAAGTAACCACATACACAGGCCAGAAAAAGAAACCAGATGTTCTGCTCTTTCCTTCTTAACCTTAAACCCTGGAGACAGGGTCTCTCATTAAACCGGCCTTCTCATAGTCAGGTTTGTTGACTACTGATCGATATAGATAAACAAATTATATTGTTGAGGTTCATGTTAGTAACATTAAACCTCAAAGTTTCTACATAATCCCCTATCAGTTAAGTTCTGTTTTCAGTAGTTTATAGTCAAGTTTATAGAAGGATAGAAGTTTATCCATATTTCTTAAGAAAGGACAGGTATTGTCCCTGGAATTTCCAGAGCCATTAATATTTGTATCAATTTTATTTTTTAAAGATTTATTAGTTATTTATTTTTATTTTATGTGTGTATGTTTTTTGCTTGCATGTGCATCTCTGGTGTCCAGAGAGGCCAGAGGAGGATACCAGATCCCCTGGAACAAAAGTTACAGAAGGCTGTGAGCCACTATGTGGGTACTAATAATTGAACCCAGGTCCTCTGAAACAGAAGCCAGTGCTCTTAACTGCTGAGCCATCTCTCCAGGCCCTATTTTAATTATGTGCATCGCATGTGTGTCTGTTTAGGGTTATATACATGAATGCAGGTGCCCATGGACTTTAATTCCCTAGATCTGGAGGTACAAGTAGGTGTGAGCCACATAGGTGGGAATTCTCTGTAAGAGCAGTACTCACTCTTAACTGCTGAACTGACTCCAGTTCATACACAAACACACACACACACACTCATAAATATATATAAAAAACTGAAACAAGGTTTTTACTATGTAACCCTGGCTGGCCTGGAGTTTGCTATGTAGATCAGGCTGGCCTTTGAACTAACAGAAATCAGCCTGCCTCTGCCTCCATAATACTGGAACTAATGGAATGTGCCACCATGCCTGCCTCTATTTGTTTCAATGCTAAACAAGGAACATATAAGAGTAACCTGGAGGTTTTAAACACACTACTTAAAAAAAAAAAAATCTAAATTCCAAACTAAAGACACTTTCCTTTAATAATCAAATACAACGAAAGATAATATTGGGTATTTTTTTTTTTTTTTGGCTTTTTGAGGTAGGGTTTCCTCTGTGTAGTCTTGGCTGTCCTGGAACTCGCTCTGTAGACCAGCCTGGCCTTGAAGTCAGAGGTCCACCTGCTTCCGCCTCCCAAGTTCTGAGATTAAAGGTGTGTGCCACCATCGCCCAGCTGTATTCAGTAATTTTAAGTCTGTAGATTTTGACTAAGTAAATTAACTTTTGAGAATTTATTCAAAGAAAACTATCAAAGATCCATTAATTTAATTATTTAATAATTATCAAGAACTTTATGCAGAAGTTATTTCTATGAAGAAGGGTGTACATATATTTATATCATGAACAAGTCAGTTAGAAAAAAAAACCCTAAATATCCAACAATTAAGATTTTTTTTAAATCTAGTAGTTAAGATATATTATCACTAGAAACTTTATTACCAAATAAAGTTTGTATATTTGTATAATTAATAACCTAAGAAAATATTCATGACAGAGCAAGCCTGAGGACCTGAACTCGAGCCCAGAACTGGAGAAATTGGGCTTGGAGGACACACCCTGTAATTGACTCAAGAAATTCAAGGTCGTATTACATAATGAGTTCAAAGTCAGCCTGCGCTCTGAGACCCTATCTCAGAAAAAAAAAAAAAAGATGAGAAATAAAACTTACAAACTCCCAGACAAACTAATCAGAAGAAAAAGAAAGAAAAAACACATTAAAAATAAAGATGAAAAAGAGACTAAAACAGACTTTGAGGAAATCCAGAATGGAGACAGCTTCAACAACTTATATTTCTCCTCCAAACCTCTGGGAAATCTGAAAGACATGAATAAATTCCTAGAGCTATATGAGCTAAAATTAAATAAAAAGATGTTAAGTTAAATAGATCCTAGAAAGCAACGAGAGGAAAACAGTGTAAAGTCTTTCCACAAGGAGAAGCCATGGCCAGACAATTCACCACCAGTCCCTACCAGACTTTTAGGAAAGGCCTAACACCAACACTGCAGACTGTTCCTCACAACAAAAGGGAACAGATATTACTAAACTCACCCTATTAACCCAAATTAATCTAATAGCAAGACCAGATAAGGATAAAACAACAAAAAGAAGAAAATCAATTTCCCTGTGAAAATTCTCAATAAAATTCTTGCAAACCAAATCCAGAAGACACATAAAGAAAATCACTCACCATGACCAAGCTGGTTTCATCCCGGGGACACAAAGTTAACTCAACATATGAAAACTGATATTTAATACAACCCCCTCCCCAAACACATGTAAAGACAAAAGTCATGGTTATCTTAATAAAAGCAGAAAAGGTTTTTGACAAAGTTCAACATCCCGTCCTGATAAAGTTCTGAAGAGACACTAAAGGGATAGCTCAGTTGAGAAAGTGCCTGCTTTATAAGCATGGGAACCTGAGTCAGATCCCCATATCTCTCACACACACACACACACACACACACACACACACACACGCACGCACGCACGCACGCGCGCGCGCGCGCACACACACACACACACACGCACGCGCACACGCAAACACACACACACACACACACACACACACACACACACACACACACATGGCTAAGCATGTGGCATGTATTTCTAATCCCAGTACTGGAGAGGCAGGGACAGGTAGCTCCCTGGGGCTCACTGTCATCCAGCCTAGCCTACTTACTGAGTGAACTCCAGGCCTGGGAGAAACCTTGTCTCAAAACAAAAAAGTGTGAAGAAAAAAAAAAAGGAGGAAGAAGGTAGAGGCATCTGAAGAAGGACACACTGTAGGTTGTCCTCTGGCTTATACATGCACACACAGATGAACACACACACACACACACACACACACACACACACACACACACGAGCCCTGGAGAAACTAGGAATAGAAGAAACGTATCTTGATACAAAAAAAGGCTATATACAACAAACCTATGGGAAACATTGTTCTAAATGGGGAAAAACTGAAATCGTTTCCTCTCTAGGATTAGAAACGAGGCAAAGGTACCCACTCTTACCGTTCCTATTCAATATAGTGTCTGAAGTCCTAGCTAGGGCAATAAAACAAAAGAAAAGAATAAAGGGAATACAAATAAAAAGGGGAAGAAATCAAAGTATCCCTACTTGTCAAAGATATGATCCTACATTTTAAAGACTCCAGTAGAAAAACTTTTGATAAATACTTTACACACAGTAACAGAACGTAAAGTCAACACAAAAAGATAAGTACCTTTCTACATACCAATAACTAACTTGCCAAGAAAAGAAACAGTAAGAAAAGATCCCGTTCATAACAGCTTCACAGATAAATGAAACTAGATGTGGCCCTACTGCAGCCAGGGTCCGTGCTGATGTCCGAGGTTCGTTACCATCGAAGGCCATGTGGATGCCCAAGATCTGGAGCCATGTTAGTATCTGAGAGCCACGAGGCCGCTGGAGCCGTGCCAATCTGAGTGCCCTGCACTGCTACCTGGGGCAATGGTGACATCCAGACCTGGCTGCTGCTGAGGGCCATGTCTGGGTCCATGGTCCTACTGAAGCTGGGGTCTGTGTTGAAGTCCAAGGCCCGTGTTGCCAGCAAAGGTCACACAGAAGCCTGGGATCAAGGCCACAACCTATGGCCTTGTTGGTGTCCAGGAGCCATGCCACCACCAGAGCCATCTTGATTTGAGTGGCCTGTGCTTCCACCCAGAGCCAGGATGTCATCCCAGGCCAAGCTGTTGCCAAGGGCCACGTCTGGGTCCGTGGTCCTGCTGCAGCTGGGGTGTCTGTGTTGATGGCCCATGTCACCTCAAGGGACCATAGGAACCATGCGTGATGAAATCAGAGGGCCATGCTGAGCCGGCCCCAACCTTCCCTGGCCCCGGGACAGCTGGTCCGGCCCTTCTCTGGACACTGCAGCAATGAGAGCAGGCCTCAACCCTCTTGGGAGAGCTGCCCTCCCCTGAGAGAAGGCCCCATCCCTTACGACAGGTGAGGGATGTGTGATCCTGATGGCATGGGTGGGAGCTGGCTCCACCCCTTCCTGAGTGGTGGGTGGGGGCAGCCCCAGTGGCCTGGACTGACCAGCTTAATTACCACCCAGGCTCACAGCTGGGCCTGGGGTTGGCCCACCCTAGCATCTACCCCATCTAGGACCTGCTGGAGCTCATGAAGGGACTAGCCCTATGAAATGATACCTGCAGGATCTCCATGACTTGGGGTGACTGCAGGATATCTGAGAGGAGTTTTGGTAAAGGTTCCAGTGATAATGGTGTACCAGAAACCAGAGGCCTTGAACAGGCCAACGACTCATTGCAATGAACATTTGCAAGGAAAGCTGATTGGACAAAAAGGTATATACTGTGTAACACACACACACACACACACACACACACACACACACCAGCTCCCCATGCCACCAGGACAAAAGAAGAAGTGTTGGAGAGGCAGGAAAGATGGACGAGCAAAGAGGGTTTTTGTTTTGTTTTGTTTTGTTTTGTTGGTTTTGTTTTGGTTCTTGATTGTTTTTTTCTTTGTTTTTTTGTTCGTTTGTTTTGGTTTTATTTTGGTTTTGTTTGTTTGCTTGCTTTGTTTTGATTTTTAAATTTTTCTTTCAGGGGAGTGCTGCAGGGATGAGGGAAAGATACGCAAGGACTGGAAGGTGAGCAGAATTCGGCTGCATGATGTGAAATTCCCAAGGACTCAATAAAGAAATTATGTTAAATAAAAAAAAGAAATGAAACTAGAAAATGGACCAACTAAAGATCCTGAACAACTACAGCAACCCTAAGCAGGCTATCAGAATTGCTCATCTCAAGCTATGCTGTAAAGCCACAGTAACAAAAAGTGTACGATACTGGCACAGAAAATACACAGACCAACAAAACAGAACGGAAAACTTGGAGTTAAAGCTACAGTTATAGCTACCTACTTTTTTGACATTGAAAAAAAAATGCCTCTTCAAATGATGCTAGGTGCCGGTCAGTGGTGGTGCATGCCCTTTAATCCCAGTACTCGGGAGGCAGAGGCAGGTGGATCTCTGTGAGTTCAAGGCCAATCTGGACTACACAGCGAGATCCAGGACAGAGCTACACAGAGAGACTCTGTCTCAAAGTGGAAAAAAGAAAAAGAAAAAAAAAAAAAAAAAAAAGGATGCTGGAGTAATTGGCATCTACCTGCAGAAGAATGTGTAACTCAATCCATATCTTTTGCCCAATGCTGTGCCAGTGAGATGGCTTAATCGATAAAGGCACTTGTTACGCCTGATGACCTGCATTAATCCCGGAACACATGAGGGAGAAGGAAAGAACTGACTCCTGAAAGTTGTCCTCTGACCACCACACATGCACTGTGTCATGTGTGTGTACAGACACACACTAAACTGCAATGCAAAACCAATACAGGGATGGATGTGGTGGGGCACACCTTTAATTACAGCACTTTGGGAAGCAGAGGCATGGAGATCTCTGAGTTGGAAGCCAGCCTGGTCTACACAGTGAGTTTCAGGCCAGCCTGAGCTACATAGTGAGACCTTGTCTCAAAAAAAAAAAAAGGAAAAATTGATACAAAATGAATCAGTGCCTTAATATACAATCTGAAATCTTGAAACTACTAGAGAAATTCATGGCAAACACTTGAAAACCCAGGCACAGACAAGTCTGTTCTAAGAGGATTCCAATATGGGAAGAGTTGACTATGGGATTACATGAAACTAAAAGGCTTCTGCACAACACAGGAAACAGTCAGCAGTGAAGACAAAAAATACAGATCAGGAAAAAAAAAGTATTTACCAACTACAAAGTAGATGGGATTAATATGTAAAATTGATAAGGAACCTCAAAAATTAAATATTATTAAAATAAATCATTCATTTAATAAATACATCAATGAACTAACTGAGCACACAGTTCTCAGAAGAAGATACACAGATGAGCACTAAATATTTGAAAACATCCACACAACAAATGTTAGAAAGGAGCAGCTTAGACACTGCCAGTCGTGGGGCAGAACAGTGCAGCGACTATGCAAGTCAGTGTGAGGTTCCTTAAAACCACCGCTCTGCCACGGGGTGTATGTCCAAAAGACTAGAAGTCAAGACACAGAAGAGATGCTTGCACAACCATGTTTCCTGCCATACTACTCACAATAGCTAAGAAACAGAACAAATGTAAGATGTCCATCAATCCATGCACAGATAAAGAAAATTCAGTCCAGAATTACAATTTTATTCAACTACAAAGAAAAATGAAATCATGATTATCTGCATGAATGTAAATAAAGATCATCATATTAATCAAAATAAGTCAGACTCAAAGACAAGTGTGTTCTCTCCTATGGAGATCCTAGATTTAAATCTGGGTGTGCATATGTATGTGTGGGGAGTGGATCACGAAAGTTGGAAGGGGGAGAGGAGAGGAGAGGAAGAGACCCTAAAATAAAATGAAGGGGAAAAGAGTAACGGCATCCTTGTGACAGGAAAGCAAGGAAGTCATCTAGAGTGGGAGGGACCAGCAAGAGGAAGACCGATGGATGGGAAAGAAGCGGGGGAGAGGGGGGATGAATAGAGGAAACAATAATGAAACTGTAAAATGAAAATAAAATAGAGCTAGTGAGACAACTCCATGATTGAGAGCACTTGTTTTACAAGCCTAGCAACCTGAGTTCAATCCCAAGAACACACATAAAACTGGAGGAAGAAAGCAGACACACAGACACACACACCAAAATCACCATCATCATAAATTCTTAATTAAAAAGAGAAATTAAAAACTGTAGCAGTACTTTTTCGTCAGGACCACCAGCCCGCAAATAACGACACAGAGACTTATTATTAATTATGAAAGCTTAGCCTTTAGCTTAGGCTTGTCTCAACTAGCTCTTATAACTTAAATTAACCCATTTATATTATCTATGTTCTGCCACATGGCGTTACCTCTTTTCCATCTTGCACCTCTTGTTTCCTCTCCTTCCTTGATCCAAAAGGGCCAAGAACGTTTCTAAGCCCATTCTACTACTTCCTGTGTGTCTCTGTATGTCCTCGGTCCTCCAAAACCTCTACAGCTAATTTTGGTCAGCTAGTAGCTAGCTCCACCCTCTGATTCAAAGTTCAAAGTAAACTTTATTGGCAGTCTCGGGAGTGTCAGAGTGTGATTAAAATTTCCCAGCAAAAAAACCTAAGAAAATATTATAATGAAAAGCATTTTTTAGTGCCATTAGTGGAATTATTATTAACTTTTACTTTATACTTTTCTACTTTCTATGAATAAATAAACAAACAAACAAACGAACGAACGAACGTTAAAAACATCCTTACCAGGATTCCATCCACAGATGAAACTTTCTCCCAAGTTAACCAAGCTCTCTCTCTGACATGATCGGATATCTTTAACTTCTGACATAATGCAGTAAATTCAGGTTCTTCAATGTCTTCAAACTCAAGCCTACCAATTGAAAACAATTACAGAATACACTTAGAAATCAAACCAATTAAGCAAATATTTAGTTTCTATAGTTTGCACATATCAGCACTGTTTTGAAAGAGAACGTCTCTAAGTGCTTTAAGGTCTTATTTTATCTTTGAGTAGCATTACACACCATTTAAACATATGCTTATCTTTGTCAAGGTCTTTCCAAAATAAGAATACCACAAAGTGAAAAACAGCTGCAAGCTTGGTGAACCAAATACACTCCAGAACAGTAACACAGCTCTGTGAAAGACAGTGAGCACAATAGCGGAAACATTCTGGGAAGATGGGACAACTGTCACAGCAAGAAGAAAAAAAAAACTGCACTGCAGTCAATTCAGTTCCAGTGACCACGGTAAACTGTAGTCCTACTTACTGTGTCATATATTTCTTAGGTGATAATTAACTTGACAGAAATTATTGCATCACATATTTCAGCCCTATCTCTTTGACCTTTCTTTTTTTAATTTTATTTCTTTCATGTGTATGAGTGTCTTGCCTGCATGTATGTATGTGCACCATGTGAATGCCTGGTGTCTTCAGGGGCCAGAGAAAGGTGCTGAATTCATCAGAAGTGGAGTTACAGTTGTAAGCTACCATGTGGGTGCTAGGAATTGAACTCAGGTCCCCTACAAGAGCAGTCAGTGCTCTCAACCTCTGAGCCATCTCTCCAGCCCCCTCTTTGACATTTCTTAACCATAAGCTTTTAATAAATGGCTAATTCCTTTCTATATGTATTTGACATAAAATTGCAACACTATGAAGAGCAACTTGACTCTTGAGAATTTACTATGATCCTACAAAAAATACCATTATGCCTAGTTTTACTGAATTTCCACATCAGCCATACTTGGTAAGTATTCTCATTCATGTTTACATGTCTACCACACCAGAAAAATTAAAGCAGTCACTAAAAGCATAGCAAGTGAGAAGTAATTGGGATAGAAACCGTATAGGCTAACTCCATCATCATGCCCCTGACCACTTTTCTAGCTGGGCAACTCCTTCTTCAAAGCATAATTAACTTCTGCATACTTCAATAAAGAAAGTGGCTAGCAATCCCCTAGCCTCAGCTTCCATTCCACCTATAGTACTTAGGCCAGAGACAATGTAAAAAAAATAACACCTCAACTGTAAAAGTAGGCTGTCCTTGGAAGTGCAGATGGACTGGGCTGAACCCATCCCTAAGCGATTTTCTAAGTTTCAGACTGAGGCTGTCCTCTTATCCTTGCTAAGAACAATCATGTGCTATATGACATTTCAGTCGATAAGGCGGTATACAACAGTAGTCCTGTAAGATTATAATGGAGTAGAAACATCACTTAGAAGATGTCTTAACCAGCATAACAGGGCAGCACAACGCATCTGTCGCTTGTGCACTTAGGGGGATGCTGCTGTAAACAAGTCTACTACATAGATAGTTGTAGGAAATGATAGCATATACAATGACACACAGGACACAACATCTGAAAATAAATGACTGTGTTACTGGCTTGTATGCTTTCTATACTGTAGCTTTATCATTATTTTACAGCATGTTTCTATTATTAAACAATAAAGGTATCTGCACAACAGTTTGCTTTGTTACACTGCTAACAGCCTCTTACACAGTGATGACCACCTCTATTGACTGCAGCAAGACGGCACAATGACTGATCTACGTACCATCGATATTTGCTTAAGTGCATTCTGCAACCATCACACAAAATTCATTTAATGGCACAGTTCAGAGGAGACAGCAAACCCCTATGGTGAAGCACAGGTAATTCAGAGATCAACTGTCAGTGCTTATGAGAACCTCTGTGGCAATGAGTAACCAAGAAGAGACTGTGTCTTGCACAGTTTTAACTTACAGGAGAATCTGTGATTCCCCAAAGTTAAACATATATAAAAGGGAACGAAACCGGGTCCTTCTTTCCCCAGGCAATGTGTATGTTTATTCTAGAATAATCAGGAATACTTCCAAAGCTGTGTAGATGGCATGGACTCTTTTAGAATAGATGTTATTGCTCTTTCTAAAGGGAAACTTTCACACACTGGATACACCCGAGTTTAATTAGAAACGAAAGCAAAATCTTCCCCCTTGAACATTCTCCAAACATAGCTTGTACTCCGTATTTATTTTCTAATGAGTATGATTTTTATTTGACCCACAAGACAACCCACCTAAATATACAAATTTTAATAGACTTACACAAGCCATTTCCAAAATTAGTTAAGTCTTTAGTCTGTTAAGAGTATGGGGCACACAAAGAACTTCGATGTTAGTGAGGATAAAGGAACTTGGTAGCCTGGCAAGGTGTTATATGCCTAAAATTCCAACACTGGAGAGGCTGAGGCAGGAGAATAGAGAGAGCTCAAGGCAAGCCTGGGCTAAATAACCAGAGTACTTTTTTTTAAAAAAAAGTCAGGGACTTACTGATGGGCTAGAAATGGGAGAGAGGATGGTGAGGGACAACGATTCCCATTCTGCAATGGATCTCAAATTAAAACTAGTGCTGACAATAACAACAATCATATTGTTTCAATTTCTGTTACTTAATCACACAGTAGCACAGTCAAGAAAAATAAAATGTTGAAATACAATAAATATCTCTCTGTCGTTCCTATTGGATCCACATGGACTTGCTTAAGTTTAGATGCCATTTAATAAATGGAGAGAAAAGTTCTTTGAGAGAACACAGCACTAAAAACAAGACCAAAAAAGGGGGGGGGCACCAAGATCCTTGTAGGCTCAAAGGCAAAAAGCAAGAATAAGAAGCCTGTTGCGGCCAATCAGTACGCAGGAAGAGTCTTACCCTGAAAAAAGGGAGGTGGGGGCAGTTTAGAAACTTGCAAGCCCTTGCATTTAAATGCCTCGTGAAACTTTTGCCCACAAACCAGTTCTTCTAAGAGTTATGCTCCACCAGTCTCCACAGATGGCTTTAAATCCCCGAGGCCTCAAAGCATTGTTCCAAAGAAACCCCCCACAAAGCCCGGGAGCTGAGGACCCAGTGAGCAATTGACACCCACGACCCTGCGCTTTTCGCCTACAAGGCTTTTCTTGGCCTCTCCCAGGACCGAGCTGCCAATGCAGCGCACGGCCAGAGGAAAAGGCTCCCAACTGTTGCATCTCAGGACTGCAAAAGAGAAAGTCAACCGACCCCGGGGTGCTCCGGATCGCCACGGAAGAAGAAAAAAGAAGAAAGAAAAGAAAGTAAGAAAGCAAGCATCGGTCTTTTTTCTTTTTTTTTTTTTTTCTTCTTTTTTTTATTTTTTTTATTTTTTTTGCGTCTGATGGGGGCTCTCCAGGACCCGCCGGCTCCGCGCCTGGGCGTCGCTGGAGTAGAGCCTGCACCTGTCACTTCGCTCGGGTGCAGGAGCCCCACCCGCCCGACACCTGTCAAGCCGCAGCCCAGACCCCTCCGGGATGCCCTGGCCGTCGCCCGTGAGCCCGGGACCCTGTCACGGCGGCGCCGCCACCCCGCGGAGAATGGGGGGGACGAAGTGTTCCCGGGGACCCCGGGCACCGCTCCTACCGGTCAGCCCGGCCCCGCCGAGATGCGCCCGGCGTCCCCGTGCCCCGCGCCCTTCCATCCCTCCGGCCCGCGGCGGCCGCGCTCCTCACCTGGCCAGGGGCAGCTCTTCGGGGCCGCTGTCCTGCTCGGGGTCGTCCTCCCGAGGAGGCGGCGGGGGCTCGGCGGCCGCGGCTCGGCGCGGGGCTTTGGGCGGCATGACGCGCTGCGCGGGCCGGCGCGAGCGAGCGAGCGAGCGAGCGGGCGGGCGGGCGGGCGGGCGGGCGAGGGAGGGAGGGAGGGAGGGAGGCGCGCGGGGAGGCGGGCGCGCGCGCACGCCGGGCACGCCCCGTCCTCACCCGACTCCCGTTACAAAAATAATGGGAACGTCCCCTGTGGAAAACCGGACGCGCCCGGCAACCGAGCGCCCCGGCCAACCGCGGGAAAACGTCACTTCCGCCCGCGGCGTCACGTCCGCGGGGCTCGCGGGCCGCGGGCGTCAGGGGGAACCGGGGCGGCGGCGGCGGCGGCGGCGGCGACGGCCGCGGTGGTGGCAGGCGAGGGCGCGGGCGGGAAGCGCCGGGGAAGCCGCGCCTGCCCGGGCCTGTCTCCGCCCGCCTCGTCCCCCCCCGTGGGCGGCGCCAGCCGGGACGGGGCGGGCCGCTGAATGGAGCCGCCGCCTCTGGGCGCTCGCTGGACAGGGCGCGCCCCTCGGCAGGCCCGCGCGGCCGGCAAAACAAAAACAAACGTGCCGGGCCAGTGGGAGGTGGGCTCGGCCGCGGGGTGGGCGGTCCAGGGTGGAGCCATCCCTGGCCTTCTGGGTTAAGAAAGGGAAGATGGGCGATGCACAGAGTTAAGCGTGCAGTTGAGTCTTTTCGGTGTGCACCCTCCAAGGGGGCTAGATCTTAGCGGGAAAGGAGCTTTTGAAAACCAGCTGGCCCGGTGGACCTGACGTTGGAGGCCGGTGTGCTGTGTTCAAGCGCTTGATCTGGCCCCCTTTCGTAACTGATTCTCAGACACAGCCCGTCCAACTGGGAATGGCCGCATTCCCCTTGGCGTGTTGGAAAAGGGAATCCGAGGAGTTAATTTACCTATGCCGCATAGCAGAGGGGTGGCAGAGGACTTGAACCCAAGTCATATTTGACTCACTGGGTTGCAAACGCACAGACAATCAGAAAAGAGCAGACTGGTCCTGCCACCACCAAACGCTGGCTCAGCAACTGCAGCTCGTCTTAATTTACTTTTTCGCGTGTCGATCAACATGATGTTTCTCTCTTTGGCAGTCCTTATTGGTGGTTGTCACACAACTCCCTAACTGAAGTTCTGTGAATAAAATACAGTTGTTGCTCTGGTGTAAGCTGTCTTGGAGCAGCTGAGCAAGGATGTGTGAAGGCTCAGCATACATGGGCCTCCTTCAGCTGTCAGTCCTGCCTTTTATAGAGGCCAAATGTTTGTCAGGAGGTAGAGCCCAGGCCCAGATGCAGCCCCGGAGAATGAATGGAATTAAAATAGCAGTTGCATTTCACCTTGTCCCGGATTTAGGCAAGAGCTCAGGCTGCATGCTGTCTAGGTTTGGGGGAGGTGAAGGATAGACAGCAGGGAGCCTGATAAAATGATATGCAGAAGTAACACAGTCCTGCCTCCTGATTATCAGGATAATGTGACACTTGCCAATTAATTGATGCCACTGTGGTGATTTGTGGCAAGCTGCTTCTGGAGTAAGGCAGAATGGCAAAAGAACCCGTGTCTTCAGACACAGAGCTAATAACTGGTCATCTCTGCTGGTACTGATCTCAAATATGCTGGTAGTCAGCTATTTGTGTCAGAAGTCATTGTAACTAATATTTTTGCCATAAGCCCCTTTCAACATACAGACCAAATATGAGCCTGACCTGGCAGCAGTACGGGCCTATAATTCCAGGCTTGAAATGCTCTGAGGCCGAGGCAACAAAAATCACAAGTTTAAGACCTGCGGTGGCTATAGAGTGAGTTGAACTCTAACCTGGGCAGCTTATTAAGGCTCTGTCTTATAATAAAAAGTAAAAACAAAGCTAGAATGTAAATTAATGGTAGAGTGCTTGCCTAGAAGGAAGAGCCCTGATTTCAGTACCCAGGAAAACACACACACACACACACACACACACACACACACACACACACACACTAGAACAAATTTCAGACATCATTACAGCCTTAGTATCTAGTAGAATGTTAGGCATTGGCCACATGACAGCCAAGAAAAGTTTGGAGAATTAACTCTCTTCACATGTAGTTAAGACTTGTTTTATTTGAACCTAGTTCATCAATACAATTGCAAACGAGATTTTTTTTAATTTACAAAAAG
This sequence comes from Peromyscus eremicus, assembly GCF_949786415.1. Taxonomy (NCBI): domain Eukaryota; kingdom Metazoa; phylum Chordata; class Mammalia; order Rodentia; family Cricetidae; genus Peromyscus; species Peromyscus eremicus. The sequence continues at coordinate 48,991,184 of NC_081425.1, read as the reverse complement.
ATGGGTATCTTTACTGTGAGTGTGACACCCTGTCTCAAAAAAACTAAATGTAGCAGGGTTGGGAGCTCAGTGGGAGAGGTGTTGGGCGGTAGGGGAGGTAAAGAGGTGGAGAAGGAGAGAAGGAGGTGGGGAAAGAATCTGAAAAAAATTTTAAGTGTTAGTGTTTGTGGTAGTTTGACACAGCAAAACATCCAGGAGCATGATTATTGGACACTTCATTAAACAGAATATAGAGCAATTCTCTCCAACGTGTGTGGGATGTTGTTGGGTGAGATGGCTGTGTTTTTGTCACATGCCAGAGGACTGTATAACAATGGATGAAACTGTAAGGTTAGTTTGTCACTTGCTACTCAGAACAGGTAGAAACCTGTGAAAAGGTAAATATTTATTGTTATTTTTAAAGTCCTTTTCATTTCTTAATTGAGCCTGGCTTCTGAAATTCACTGCTAAGTTGAGGAAGTAAAATTTTTGTCATTTATTTTGGATCTTAGAGTTAAAAAGAAAAAGAAAGCCTGTCTTGCTTTGTCAGTAAAAGACACACATCTGTAATGAGTTAGTAACAGTAGTAATAGATTACACAATAGTCATAGAAATTATTCCAAGGAAGTAAAGCCCTAAGGGTGTTTACTGACTTGACTTAGAACTGCAGTCTCTCATTTATTTAGTAGGAGACTGAGACAGAAGGATTCCAAGTTCAAGTCCTGCTGGTCTCTAGAGTGAGTTTACAATCAGCCTGGACAACGTGGTGAGACCCAGTTTCAAAATAAAGTAAAAAAGGACAGGGCTATGTAATTGGATGTTTCCTGTCCCAACTGCCTAGTCCCAAATAACCGACTCAGAGGCTGAATATGAATTATAAATAATCAGCCAATAGCTCAGGCTTGTTACTAGCTAACTCTTACATTTAATTAACCCATATTTCTATTTATGCTTTGCCACATGACTCATGGCCTGTTACCTTATTTTCTGCATGTCCTATTTGCTTGGCAGCTGGCTGGCGTCTCCTGACTCTGCCCTCCTTCCCATCATTCTCATTTTGGCTTTCCCACCTTATTTCCTACCCAGCTACTGGCCTGTCAACTTTTTATTAACAAATGAGAGTTATACATATTCATAGTATAGAAAAGGATTGTTCCATAGCAGGCCAGGCTGGGGATGTAACTCAGAACACTTGTCTAGTGTATGTGAGGATTAAATTCAATCGCCAGTACTGCAAAATACGGGCGGTGGTGGCGCATGCCTTTAATCCTAGCACTTGGGAGGCAGAGGCTGGCGGATCTCTGTGAGTTCGAGGCCAGCCTGGGCTACCAAGTGAGTTCCAGGAAAGGCGCAAAGCTACACAGAGAAACCCTGTCTCGAAAAACCAAAAAAAAAAAAAAAAAAATCCCAGTACTGCAAAATAAAATAAAACAAGTCTCTCACTTATTCCTAATCATAGCTCTTGGCAATGGCAATAAAGCCATCGAACTTGAGTAACAATTATACATCTAACATATAAAAATATTGGTTATGAATTTAATAACCATTTTGAACTTTCTACTAAAATAAGCTCCACACATAAAAATTCATGAATCCAGATTGGCTGGACTCTTAACTCAAAGATCCAACTGCCTCAGCCTTCTAAGTGTTTGGGATTTAAGTTGAGTACTACCAGGCCCAGCCAGAATCCATTTCTTTCCCTGAAAAACAGCTGAAATGTAGCTTTAATTCTGTGAGCCAGTTTTTGAAACAGGATGCCAATAAAAGATTAAGGACAAATTTTAAAAATAAAGTATTGCTTCCTTCATTGTGGATAAAAGTCTATTGCCCAGGGACCGGAGAGAGGATTGAGTGCTACTGCTCTTGCTGAGGACCCAGTTTCAAATCCCAGCACCCACATGGTGGCTCACAGACATCTATAACTCCAGTTCTAGGGATCCAGTGAGCTTGTCTGGCCTCTACAGGCACCAGATATACATATGGTATGCAAACATACATGCAGGCAAAACACCCATATACGTAAGAAAAAAAATTTAAGTTTGTTGTCTGAAATCTTCTTTGATTCACTTCATACCTTTGAGAGAAAGGTTTCTGTAATATTGATAGTGTTACTAAAATGAACTATAGAAACAATTTAGCTATGCATTGTCTCTTTCAAGTATCATGCCATCAATCCAAGCAACCTAAATGTAGCTAAAGTATCTCATTTAACAAGCAAAGAACACAGCTCACTTCTCACATTATCTGTACTTATCTGTATGGACATATTAATGTTATTTTTGTAATTCTTTTCTTCCCATTTTATGTTTGCCCCAGTTATATTTATTGAAATGTGATTTTATTTCTGGTTAATCTGAGAAAAATCTAAGTTTATATTTAGTGGCTCTTTATTATTTGTTTTCATTTTATTTTCCTGGCAGTTCTTTGCGGTTTTCTGAGACAAGATCTCCCATCGTAGCCAGAGCGATCCTGGAATTCACTATGTAGCCCAGTCTGGTTTCAAATTCCTGGCAGTCCTCCTGCCTCAGCCTCCCAAGTGCTGGAATTATGCCCAGCTTTAACAATTTGTTTTTATTTCACTTTCTAAAAGCGTCAGTTCAGAACAATTGGGAGATTTAGAAGAATGAACAGTTCCTTTGCAGGGAGTGTGGGAAACGACCGGCCCCTGAAGGACTTCAGTTGTCTCGTGGTGGAGTCAAGCCCATGAATCACTTCCCTTGTGTGTGTGCTTCTTAGATTGCTTCAGGTTTCAGGAACAGAGAGCTGCCGGCTTCATCTCAGTCACTGAAGGTTAGCGATGGGCTGGGGTAGGACGGAGTGAGGACAGCAAAGCCGCAGCAGGGGCCCTTGCCGTGTACTCATGCGTTCTGTGATGGCAGAGGATGCTCCACCATGGCGCCCCTGCTCAGCACCACTGTCAGTGGTACCCTTCCTCTCTCCATAGCCGTGCCTCTGCCTCAGTTTCCCCTCCATGTCACCAGTTCACACACCTCAGTAGAGACTATGATTGATTCTCCCTCAAAAGTGCAGTTTCCATCAGCAGGACCCATTGTATCACTTCCAGGGCTCCAGAGAAAATGAAAAGGTAGAACCCCTATTTTAAAATTACCAAGGATTTCAAGATGTGACATCAGAGCATTAAAATCATGCTATGGTCTTTGTAGCCTGAGGTCCCATGTAACTTGATAACTCAAGATGTGCACAAAGCCAACCAATTGATGGTGATAGGTCCACAGCTACACTGAATGGATAAGTGGATCCCCATGCCTGGCCTGGCCTTGGCACATGGTACAGAATTTTAAAGTATGTAAATGGAATAACCCTAACAGCCTCATTTTAACTTCATTAAAGGCTTTATCCCCAAACACAATCACATTCTGAGTTATCAAGGAATTTGGGATGCCAGCATTATGAATTTGGAGGAAATATAGCTCAGCTCCTAACATCTGGGGAAGTGGTGTTGGCAGGACTCTAAGCTTGCTAATAAAAAGGGTAAATATTTCTCAAAGCTTGTGAGGGAAGAAATTAGACATCTAAGCAAATGTAGTAGTCACATAGGCTTTAACTCATATCTCAAGGGCACAGAGGGATAAAGATGACAGGCAGGCTATAAGAAAAGAAGAAAGCCTTTATCATAATGTTTGTGTTGGCTTCACATTGTAACACCCTCACTGCATGGCCTGCTCTTCTCTGCCAGTGGCAAGGGTTAGGAAGTGTGACCAAAACAGGAAGCTGCTAGACTACTGCAGTTCAAGCCAACGAAGTTACCACACCGCAGAAAGAAACGGCTCCACATCCAGGTTACATGGGTTTTGTCCTAGGAAGGAAACCAGTTGCTGTCATTTAAATGTAACTCTCAAAGTTCCTATGTTGGAAACTTTATCCCCCACCCCATGCCATAATGCTGAGGTGACACTTTGACATTTGTCCTAACATTATGAAAGACCAAGACAACAGCTGTGTGGGCTGACTGACATTTTCTATAACCAAATCATGAGTTACACATAAATGCAGCCCCTGAGACGTGCGGGGACTGACTGAAGACTGAAGACACCTCCCTTGCCTTAGCAATTTTTATCAGCAACCATTCTTGAGTACACAAAGCCTTCCCTAGTTCTCCCCCACACCACCCCACCCCCTGCCCTGAAGAATGGGAGACAATTAGTCACCTCGTTTACATGTGGTTTTTCCTCATCATTCACAATGTGAGGTGGGCCCTAACGCTGGCAGCTAGAAGTAGGGTTTACGGATGGGTCATACTGAGAGCTTTTCCAGCTTAGAGAAACATCACTATTGTTTTAGATTCATCCTCTTGTGTTATTTTATCTTATTGTCTTAATAATTTGATAATCTACACGTGTCTTTTAATTCCATCATTTCAGTTCACAGGATGGTTGCCAGTTAAAACTGGTGTATTCCTCTCTTCTAATGAATAAGAGCTATTAGAATCACATGGCCTCTTCAAGGTCCCATTGTTCAACATTGTCACATCAATGGTAACATCTCTAACATATGAAATTTGAGGGACACATTCAAGCTATAGCATTACTTTTTCCTTTTGAAGAGAAATCCTTGCAATTAGAAATAGAGCGTTTTCTTCTTATGGGTCAGTGACCTTGTTCATTGGTTTGGGTTGTAATTCAGGAGCTTGCAAGGTGAATGGAAAGAAAGAAATAATATACTATGGAATATGATCTAAAGACACATGGATAATGTATTTCAGTAGTGTAGAAATTAACCACAATGATATTAGCTGACGATAATAGAACATAAAAATATCAATGTATTAAAACAAAAGGTCGAGCTGGGCAGTGGTGGCGCACGCCTTTAATCCCAGCACTTGGGAGGCAGAGGCAGGTGGATCTTTGTGAGTTCGAGGCCAGCCTGGTCTACAGAGCGAGATTTAGGAAAGGCGCAAAGCTACACAGAGAAACCCTGTCTCGAAAAACCAAAATAAAATAAAATAAAACAAAAGGTCACTTTTACTTCAAGGAAATGTCTAAAGAAATGAATACTAGGACTAAGTGAAGGTTCTGTTTAGCAAAGCCCTTAGGGACACAGGCACCTTGGACTCATAACTTTGCCATCTCTAGATAGTGCCCAAGGTCTAACGTGACAGTGAAATGAAAAACATATATTTTCTTTATTTTGTGTATATGGGTGTTTTTCCTGCATGTATGTTTATGCACCACTTGCATGTCTGGTGCCCACAGAGGGCATTAGATCCCATGGAACTGGAGTTAAAGACATTTGGGAGCTGTCCTGTGGGTACTGGGAATTGAACCTGGGTCTTCTGGAAGAGCAACCAGAGGTCTTAACTGCCGAGCCATCTCTCCATCCCCTCAAACTCTAGTTTTTAGAGAATGCAAGCTAAGATACTTGGCACAAGAAGCATCCCACTGACCCTTAGGATGCTCAGTGATGCTTGCCTGGTGACAAGATTGCCCAATGATTTGTTTTGAGAACGAGGATAGGATACTGGAGCTGGGTTACTCAGTAATCCTCTGACAATAAAGGTCCATGGCACATTAGGCAGTAAGCAGAACTCACCGTAATTGCAAAATTGCTAAGGCTTCCCACTGCAGTCAATTGGGATACAGTGTAAGTAGAAGATGGCCTAGGTGGTGGCCATGATCTTGGAATAGTACAGGAACAAGCAGAAGGGTTGTGAAGTGGCTGAATTCTGCTGATGGAGTTGTATAATTTTCAAGAGAAAGTGGTATCTCAGAGCAACAACTTGGCACCACAGAACACACTGTGAAAGCATTTACCCATACTGGCAATTTTTAATCAGACTCTGATTTCCTGTATCCTAAAGCCATAAACCAGGCACAGGATCTGTTGGGAAGAACAAAGAAATTGAAAGGAAACTAAATGCACACAGGTTTGCAGGGTTTCCTAGGTCCACATCTGTTCATTGAAAGAGGAAAAAGAACAAACCTAAGAGAAGATCTAAGAGACACTTGGATGGAAAAGTCTGAAAATATTGAATCCCCACCACCTGAACTATATCTTATTCAGTGAATTCTCTGAAAACGTGCTATAGACTTTCTAAACACAAAATTTATTAACTTATTATTTAATTTATTAATTTATCTTTCTTTGGACTAGTATCCAAGTCCAAACAACACCTATCTGCAAAGTTCACTTTGGCATTATGCCAGAGAACACAAGATGAAGTCTGAGGTCTTCAAGGGCTCATCTCATCGGTGAAAGCAGGAGTCAATGTCCTTCGTGTTCTGGGAACATCATTTTCAGTGTAGAGGACAAGTTGTGCCTCTCACATCCTGACACCAAGAAAGATATGATTGCTTAGTGAGCATCTTTGGAGGGTAGCATACACTGTCTTGGGAAGTGAAACGCCCCCGACTTATCATGTGACTTCCAGCTGCAAATGGATAGCAAAGTCAGAGACTTCTCTTGATCAGATTCAATCTGCTGTGTAAGCTGGCAAGACACTTGATCTATACAACCCAGAAGCTCTGATGATGTCAAAGGTGTATCTATGGATAAGTGCTATGGAGCATCTTCAGTAAATTCTTATAGGAGGTATACCCCTGAGGCTTGGGAACAAAGCAGTTACTTTTACAACACTGTATTTCCTTTTTAAAATTTTTTTATTATTTGTGTGTGCATGTATGTGTTTGTGTGTGTGTGTGCACCAAGGCCATGTGTGGTGGTCAGAGGATAACTTTAAGAAATTGGTTCTATCTTTCCATCTTGGTTCTGGGGGGTCAAAGTCAGGTCCTCCAGCATGTGCAGTAGGATCATTACCTACAGAGACATCTCACAAGCCCATCACAAATTATTTTTTGAATTACAAACAGCTTCTAGGATCAGGGGTCAAATTTTCCTGACATCCAGCATGAAATTGAAGTCCTGGGTCATATGACCTCAGGATATGAATTCCACCAGCTACCTGAGTTTGGAAGTGGATCCTTGCCCCAGCTGAGCTGCCACGTGAGAACTTAAGTCTGAACTATCGCCCTGATTGGAGCCTTGAAAGGGGCCTATTAAACTCTACCCAAACCCATAAAAATTGTGAGGGTAAAAAAAAAGGTTAATCTGTTTGGCAGTGTTGTTGATGGCAGTGGTGGTGGTGGTGGTGGTAAGATTTGTACCTAGTGAAATGCTATAATCACTCTAGAAAATGGTTTGATTTTTTTCATAACATTAATAACATTAAGCACAATTCAATAGTATGATCCCAAAGAAAACAGTCAAAAGGATTTCTATGAGCATTCAGAACAACTTCATTTATAATAATTGAAAGTCCTTTTAAAAATCAAATTTCAAGAATGGATGAAGCCACTTCCACATCCAAGGTGGAACAGAGAAATCCTGCAAAGTCCAGGCACAGGAACACAGGCTCCCTGAGATGGTACAAGGGTACACAAAATGTTCTCTCAAGAAATGGAGCTGGTGGCCCTGTAGACCTGGGACTTGGGGTGCAATCCATGCACCATCTGCAGGGTCCAGGTGATGGGTGCCCGTTTTTGATGTCAAGCTGAAAACAGAGGGATTGTGTTGTATTCTGGGGAGGATACAATCATTCCTTCCACAGCTGCTGCATGTCCCTGTAAGTGAAACAACCATCTCTGCCCTCTGCCAGCAGGACTGCACTCCCCAAGAACCTGCAGTTGAAAGGTGGAAGTAAGGTCTTCCCGGTGCAGTGGCTTGCAGCCCTGGTGGGTCTGGAGGTGGAGTACTGGACAGAGGCTAGAAGATGCCAGTGAATGGCTTCGTCCAATAAAAAGGATGGATCTGTGGTCCGTTGGGACTTATCAAAGGCATGGTTTAGCATGTTGTCAGTTTACTTTTTAGAAATTCTCTACAGTTAAGACAATTTATTAAAGATGGTCTTTCCTACTTCTTCTTAGTTAGCAGTGCCATTTTAAAAAAGGAGAAAATGCCAACAAATTGCATGACCTTTATAATTTTCCTCCCAGTGTACAGGGGCTGTGGGAGCAGTTGCATTCACAGAAGAACATTTGCATATTTGTGTTTGATTGGTTTTAAAAAAGAATGTTACAGTAACAAATAGAACTCAGTTTAATACTCCTCCCCCAAAAGAGAATGGATAAAGAAATTCTGACATTTAATAAAACACAAAGAACACTGCTTTAAATGGAATGAGCTCTTGAAACTCTCCAAACATGAATAAATCTAAATAACTTGTTAAGCCAAGAAAACAACACAAAAGGAGTATTTATTATCTATGTGAAACCATTTACATGAAGCTTTAAGACAGACCAACACAGCCTATGGCGAAAGAAACTGGACCGGTGGATGATCTGAGCAGTGAGGGCAGGCATTATTACTTCAGAAAGGGCAATGATGAACATGTTCCATGTTTGAGGTGTTGGTTATACAGGTACATGTCTTTGAGCAAACTTTTTTTAAGATTTATTTTTATTTTTTAATTTGTGTGCATGTGTGTGCGTGTGTGTGTGTGCGCGCGCGCGCGCGCCCAGACACCATCAGAGGTCAGAGGCATCAGATCCACCCAGAGCTGTAAAGTGGTTAGGAGTCACCCTATGTAGGTGCTGGAACTCAACACTCATCTTCTAGAAGGGCAAGTACTCCTACTACTGAACCATCTCTTCCGCCCCCTGCCCAAACCTTTGAACTATCAGATCTTGCTTCTTGCATCCTCAGCCAGCTCTGGGACTCCTAGGAATCTCCAGCATATCTCAGGCTGAGGTTTGACAAAGCTGCCGAAGAAGTTCCAGCCGGCTCATCAATGAGGTGGTGCTCATATAAGCTACTCAAACAAGCAGTTATGGAGACGTAAACGCAGAATGGCCTGGAGTACCGGACCTCGAAGTCAAGGCCAAGTGAGATGCCTGGAATCAGCTGAAAGAGAATTACCACGGAAGATGAGGGAGGAAAGGGACACCGCCTAGGCCACAGAATCATACCACCAATGTGCTGTGACTTTCAGAATCATACCACCAATGTACTGTGACTTTCAGAATCATACCACCAATGTACTATGACTTTCAGAATCATACCACCAATGTACTGTGACTTTCTTCCTTCTGTTAGTTTAAAAAGTTCATGAAACATGTTGGAACGTATCGCTGGCCATAGTCAGTCATATTTGGCTCCAGGATAAACTATCTCTTGTCCCCCTTTTTGGTGAGAGTTGTGCTTTTGTGTTGACAAAGGGGAGAGACATTTTCGGGTATCCATCCTTGCCTCGACTTCCTCCTCGTTTTGACAGTCTGCTGTTTTCTACATTGCACACACCAGACTAGCTGGCTCGCAAGTTTCTGTGAATTCCCCTGTCTCCATTTCCCATTTCCCTGTGGGAGCACTTGGGTTACAGGTTCTGGTGCTGTGCACATTAGCTTTATACGTGAGTTCGAGGGATGCAAATTTATGTTTTCCTAAGGGCATGGCAAGCACTACCCACTGGGCTATCTCACCAGGCTTACTACTGATTTTTTTTTTTGTATGTTGAATTTATCCTGATTCCTGATGAAATTGTTCATCAGTCCTAAGAGTTTTCTGCTGGAATATTTAGTCTTTTATGTATAGGATTCATCTGCAAATGGGTAATTTCAATTCTTCCTTTTCTGTTGGTGTACCTTCTGTTTATTCCTCTTGGCTTATTGCTCTAGCTAGGGCTTTAAGAATTAATATATTTAATGAGAATGGATAGCATAGACTTTACACTTGTCTCATTCAGATTTTAGAAGAAACTTTCTCAGTGTTCCCCCATTCAGTACAATGGTGGCTACAGGTTTGTCATAATATAGCATTTATTGTGTTGAAGTATATTCCTTCTAATCCTAGTATCTTCAAGGCTTTCATCGTGAAGTTATTCAACTTTTTGATAGTGTTTTCTGCATTGATAGAAACTGATGGACCTTAAGTCCATTTATGTACACTTACTGATTTACATATGTTGAGCCAAATTTGCATCCCTGGAATAAAACCAGCTTAGTCATAGTGTGATCTTAGAATGATCTTCTTACAGTGTTCTTGAACTTGATTTGCAAGAATTTTATTGAGAATTTTCCATCTGTGTTCATCAGGGAAATTGGTCAATAATAGTTCCTTTTTTGTTGTGTCCTTGTCTAGTTTGGGTATTGGAGTGATATTGGTTTCAGAAGAGTTCAGCAGTGTTACTTCTCTTTCTGTTTTTATGTTTGTATTTACTTGTATTATTTAGGGGGCGGAGAGGGAGGGAGAAAATGCTAATGTGGGTACGCATGGAGGCCAGAAGAGGGCATCAGATCCCTTGAAGCTGGACTTACATGCAGTTGTGAACCACCTGACATGGTGCTGGAACCTGAACTCGGGTCCTCTGGAAGAGCAAGCAGCAAGTGCCCTTAACTGCTGAGCCATCTTTCCAGCCCTTTCTCTATTTTATGGAACAGTTTAAGGAGCATTAGTGTTAGCTCTTCTTTAAAGATTTGGTAGAGAATCCATCTGGTCCTGGAATTCTGTTTACATGGAGGTTTTTTTTTTTTTTTTTTTTTATTACTTCTTCAGTCTTCTTGATTGTCATGGATTTGCTAAAGTTGTTTATATCTTGATTTTCTTTTGGTAGCTCCTATATGGCTAGAAATGCAGCCATTTCTTCTGAGTTTTCCAGTTCAGGTGAATATAAGTTTTCAAGGTACTTCTGAAAGATTTTGTGTTTCTCACTGGAATCTAGAGTAAACACCCCCACCACCCGCTTAATCTCTGAATGTATTAATTTGGGTCTTCTCTATCCTTTTAGTTAGTTTGGCTAGAGATTTGTTGATTGTATATTTTCAAAGAAGTATCTGTTCAAATTGATTCTATGTATTGTTCTCTCAGTCTGTATTTCTTTAACTTCTGCCCTGATCTTTTTTGTCTCTTGCTGTTTCTGCCTTTGGAATTAGATTTGTCCTGGTGTTTGGGGACTTTGAAGTGCAGTAGTAGGTTATCTGAGATCTTCCTGATTTTTTTTTTTTTAATGTTAACCCTCATGTCTATGAAATTTCCTCTTAGGACACTTAGTTATATCCCAAATGCTTTCCTAAGTTGTTCATTTTCTTCTAAATGTGGAAACTTTCAAATTTCCTCCTCGAGGTCTTCAATAACCACTGGTCATTCAAGAGTCTATTGATGGGTCTCCAAGTATCTGTACAATTTCTGTAGCTTTGCTTACTACTGATTTCTAGTTTTATTATACTTTTACTTAAAAAGATGAACAATTAAATCGATGTTTGTATTTGGTGAGATTTGACTTGTGTGGTATCGGTTTTTTATTTTAAATTACATTTGTGTGGAGGCAGGGGGTCAGAGGACAAATTGCAAGACCTGGTTCTCTCCTTCCACCGTGTGTGTTCCCAGGAATTAGTTCAGGTCATAATGTTACCTTCTAGGCCCTGGAGAACCTAGGGGTTTTTATCCCATTCATTTTTTCTGCCAGTTAAAGAAGTAAAAGGGCAGAAAATACCTCCCCAACAGATAGTAGAAGCAGGGCAAATCTCAGATGCCACAGACAGTATCAACTGGTGAAGAGAGAGACTTTTATTAAATGTGAGGGTGCCAGGTATGGTGACATAGGGCTTTAATGCCAGCAGAGGCAGAGCTCTGTGAGCGGCCTGTTGCCTGGTCTACAAGGTAAGTTCTAGTCCAACCAGGGTTACAGAGGAAGACCCTATCTCATGATTAGGAAACACACAGAGCAAGGCCCACAAAGAAAAAGATCCCCAGGAAGCCAATGTCTGGTCTCTCCTTGAGGACTAGATGTTTTAAGGGTCTTTGATGGGTTGGGAAGGGGGTCTTCTCCCCTTTATTTAGGATTGGTCAATTTAAACAAAGACAGGGAAGTTGAAACTTTAGGTAAAAGTGTTCTAGTCCAGCCTTGAACTTGTCAAGTAGTCCATGGGCAGGGGGCCCTACTATCAAGAGAAAAAGCCAAAAAGCCTGATGGGCCTGTGTCTCAAGCTGCCAGACCTTCTTCTTTGAGGTCTCTGAAGGGTCTCAGGCTTAGGGCACAGTGGGAACACTGAGGCAGACTGTCCTCAGAGAGCTATTAGATGATTTGTTAATTCCATGGACAGACAGACAGACAACAGCAGCATAATAGGGACTCTGATGAGAGTTGAAAAAAATCCATGCAGCAGAGTGAGGGCCCCTTATAAGTCTCAGAGGAAAGGGGGCACTGGCATGAAGTCAGGCCATGTCTGACTCCTGGGCAGCAGAGACGAGGGAGGGAATTCTGGAGCAGGGACCTCTAACTCTGAGGATGGGGAGGAGCATATTTAGTTAAAGTGTGCCTATGATGCGGGTGGGAGATGTGATGCCATCAGCACCCCTCTGATGGGGCAGGAGCCTGACAGGCTGGTCTGTGACTTCCCTGGGGGGAATGAGATTGACACCTGCCATTCTCCTGGACTCTGGGGCACCTATTTACAGGTTCCTAGTAGGGTGTCTCTCCCTGTAGCAGCAAGGATCCCAGAATCAACTATGCGGGTGAGGATAGAGAGGACTGTGGGTGGGCATAGCTTAAAAAGCACCTGGCCTGAACTTTCCCCTTCCTTCCAGCAGGCCTGGTGCCCAGGGAGTCTGTTGCAGACTCACAGACAAGCTCTTGGTATGGTTTGCCAATAACTGGGGGGACAGAGAGGAAGGGAGAGTCGGCTTCCGGGAAATGTGGCCTGATTAAAACCTCTCTCAGAATCCAGCCATCTGAGACCCCCCCCCCCTTGAATCCCAACTCGAGAACACTGTAGAATCTAGATGGCCTCTCCACCCAGTTCCACAAACGGCTGGTATTTCTGTCATGTCCTCTTCCCCAGGGGACACACTGAATGCCCCTCTCAGCAGCTTGTAAGTTTTCGCCTTACTTCTGTTGGCCAGACTTTCTTTTCTTCTCTGCTTTGAGCATCATTAATCCGAAGGCAGGAAGCTCCTCACTGGCTTGTATTACAATACATTCTCCAAGGTTGTGCTGAGTCCTGCTCAGGGTGTATGAGAAAGAGAGATAATTACAAAGATGCTGCTAGAAGGTGAGTTAAAGTTAAACATCCCACAAAGGCTTTTAAATCCACAGAAGTTTGTGAAAGTAATTTTCCATTCCAAAGATCATTTCTGAGTCATTTCTCTGGTATGAGAGATAATTTTTCTTTCATAGTCAAGAAGGCTTTTTTTTTTTCCCTCGAGTAGGTAAAATACAGGTTTGCCTTGTTTACAGTCATCAAGTGATGACTTTATCATGGGATCAGAAATATAATTACAGAATGTGCTAGAGTGAGGCTGGTGACACAGCTCAGTGACAGCACTTGCCTAACGTAGAGAAAGCCCTAGGTTCATTCCACAGTGCCAAGAAAGATAAAAATGCACCGGAAATGACGTGCAATGTGGAATAACTCACTCTAAGAGTTAGCTCGTTTCTTTTTTTACTTCTCTTCATGAAAATAATAACAAATTAACGAGTATTTCTTTTTTTATGCTCAGGTATACGTATAGGGGCAGGGATAAAAACCAGATACCCAGACTTTCTCTCCAAGCAGCACAGAATCTTTTTAGAAAACAAATTCTAGGGACTGAGATGGCTCAGTGGTTACGAGCACTGAGGACATGAATTTGATTCCCAGCACTCACAGAGGACCCAGTGCCCTCTCTGGCCTTTGCAGGCAATACACATCAATGGTGCACAGACATACAAACAGGGAAATATCCATATACACAAAAAAATAAACAAATCTTAAAAAAAAATAAACTCTAGATGTAAGTGAAAAGTTAAAAAGTAATATATGGGTGTAGCTGGAAAACTGCTCCAAGGGATAGGCAAATTTCACACTCCCCCCAAATCCCCAAAGTCCTGGCGAGCAAATCCAAGTTTTTATACTTGCCGGGTAAATGCTTCGTCACTGAGCCTACTCTTCAGCCTGATACTGAGCTTGAAGGATGTTTAGGGTCCTAAGCATGGCGGCACTACCTGCAATCCTGGTACTCAGGAGGCAGAGGCAAGAGAATGGCAAGTTGGAGGCCAGCAGCCTGGACTACCTAGTGAGGCTGTCTCTAAAAACAACATCAACACAATCAAATTGCAAGGAATTTGTAAATCTTAAAGAAGGGTTATCATAGTTCCTGATTGTTATTTTCTTTTAAAAAAAAGAATGAGGCCAATCAACAGATCTAATTAAATAAAACCCTGAAATTTGGGGGTGGGGGTGGGGGTGGAATTCAAGAAGACAGAGTATCAAACCCGCCTCTGCCCTTTGCATTTTATGTCCAAGTTGTGATAGTGGCTGGGTCTCTGTCTCTGTCCCTCCCTTCCTCCCTCTCTCCGGCCCCCCGCCGAGAGTGTGAGTGTGTGTGTGTGTGTGTGTGTGTGTGTGTGTGTGTGTGTGTGTTGCCTGTGTGTCTATTTTGGGTGGGTCACAGGGAAGGAGAGACTGAGGTAAGGAACTAGAGAAGCAGCCAGCCACTCCTGCAGCTGTCTAATGTCTGCATGTCACACAGAAGGGGAAAACTGTCTAGCTGTCACAAATGGGATACAGCTATTGAAAGTGCATGACGTTATAAAACTACATCTGTACTCACCAGCTGGCACAACCTGTGCTCATAACTCTTCCGGATTTATTCTTGTTGATTTATTCGTCTAATAAATATTTATCAAATCCCTATCCTGTGGGTACTCAGGATCCAGAAGGAATGTGTGTGTGTGTGTTGCCAAGAATCAAACCTAGGTATGAGCTGCTAGGCAATGGTTGATCACTGAGCTACATTCCCAGCCCGCAAGGGAGCCTGCATCCATGACGTCTATAAGCAAATAGGGCAGGCAGACACTATAATCACTCAAATTCATCCTTATAAACAGTGCAGGAATGGCTATAGAGCCAGGAAAGGCATAATCTGGGAGTACTCTACTCTGGGAGTTCAGCAGATAAAATCACTTAGCCACCAAGCCTGATGACCTGGATTTAATCCCTGGGCCCCACATAGTGGAAGGAAAGAAACAACTTCCACAAATTGCCCCCAGACCTCCACATGGTGCCCTGGAACACATGAGCCTGTGTGTGTGTGTGTGTGTGTGTGTGTGTGTGTGTGTGCACATCCATACACACAACTAAATACATGGACGTTTTGAAAATATACAGTAAGAGATGCGGACCTCCTCAGGTGTGGAATCAAGGCCATCCAGTGGAGATAAGGACTCCTCTGGACCATGGTGCTAGGCTACACTGATTCTAGGATTGGGGATAGAATCCTTGGATTTGAGGAATCAGCCTCAAATATTGGAGACCCCTGGATTAAAAAAAAAAAAAAAAAACTTGGATTGATGTCAAATGTCTACTCTGGAAGCATCTATTGCCTGGCTAAGTAGGGAGTCACTGCTGTTGCTGGGAGAGGGTCAGTGAGTGACTCTGGAAATTAGTCACACAGCAAAACTTGTACCAACCTCTCGATGAATCTAAGAGATGAGGGTTACAGAATTCTGGTGAATGAAATATAGACTGCTTACCCGTTCTGGAAGATCACCGAACTCCTACAAAAGCCTATGCAAAGGTAGGCAAGGCTTCACTGGGGGATTCTCCCATGTTCATAAGAAGACAATGATCTTCTCTTGGTCCATGAGATAACTGATTGATGGGATGTGTGACTTGGGTCACACACAGCTAAATGATGGAATCTGGGGATGGCAAATAACTCCTGGCCCTGTACAGGGCTCATCTGTTGGCAGTTTAAGCAGTAAGCCTTTTGTCAGAAGTACAGACCCCACATATAAGTCTTTTCCCTGTGCCAACACAGAACTTCTGTGTGTAGTTTAGATGTTGTAGTAGATCCTCCGTGGTTTTACCCAGGTCAACCTCGGGAGTTGGAAGGTGACGTAGGTCTTTGACAGAAGTGGGAGCTGGCATCACAGAAGCAGACATAAACAGAAGCAAGTGGCAAGGGCAGTCTGCTGGCCAAGAAGCAGAAGAAACAGGTCCTCAGAATGTCTCTGTACTAACACAGAAATTGACATAATAGGATTGCAATTCTCTCGGGAGACTGAGGCAGGAGGATAACTAGTTTGATACCAGCACACCAGCACAGGCTTTGAAGTGACTTCAAGGTCAGGGTGGGGCTACAAAGTGAGACTATTTCCAAAAGAAAAAGATTGTAATTTTCCACAACCCATTCATTAGGTTCTATTGAATCAAGCTCATTAACACTGGACATTTTGGAAAGAAATCTGTTTAGTGGGCATTTGGATCAAACCCAATATCGAGAAGAGACAGCTGTCTTTCAAACATCTCATTTTTTTTTCTGGCAGCAGATCTACAACATGGTCTTCCATCTGCATCTGTTATTAGGCAGGAGTTGCAAGGGCTAAGAGTGGGTTTCACAATATATCATGTATATAGACTAGATAGGAACCACCACAACTCCATTCTTGTGGTACTTCTAGGTGTGGTCACCATGACAAAACTGCTTTCTTTGACTCCACTCCCCTAAGCCCACCTCATTTGATGTAGGGGAGGGTTATTCAATTTAGGGAAGCAAAGTTTGACAGTAAACTATGAGAAGCCAACATACTTTACTGCTAATACTCAAGTGACCAAAGACAAAATTATCTCTTACCTACTGTACCTTTAAAACAAACATTAACTAATCTTTAGGGTGTTTCTTTCTCAAGGAAGTTAAATAAGCTAGTATTCACTTAACATTTTCAATCTTTATAATTAGGTCATCATAAAAAGAAAGTTCATCTATGATGGATCATATTTAATGTGTATATTCTCTTTTAATCCTCATGGATTTATTTATTTGGGGGATATTTTTGAGCCAGAGTCTCACTGTGTAGTCCAGGATGGTCTTGAGCTCCATGATCTTCCTGTTTCAGCCTCCCAAGTACTGGGATTACAAGCATGTGTCACTGTCATGAACCTGAAAAGTAATCATTACCGTATATCACTTTTATAAATGGGATATCTGAGATATTTAAGTAGCAAACGATGTTGCTTAGGGTCACAAACATAATAACTAGCCAAGAAGAAATTTGAGTTCTTTGTTAAATAATTCTCAGCCCTCCTCACACTGCTGTTTCCTGATAGCGAGGAGTGGTCAACAAGAAGAAGTAAACACAGGGCATTGGTGGAGAGCTGAGTATGATGGTTAGCTTTGATTGTCAACCTGATATAACCTAGAATCACTAGATCTTCATTGGGTTGGCCTGTGGGCATGCCTTTGAGAGACTGCCCTAACAAAAGTTAAGACCTAGCCCAGTATAGGCAACACCATTCCCTAGGCCTGGTGTCCTGAACTGCATAGAACTGGAGAAATTAAGCTGAGTAAGCAAATGAGAATGCATGCTCTTGACTTCTGTTTGCTCTTGACTATGGATGCAATGTGGCCAGCTTTCTCCAGCTCATGATTTCCCTGTGATAATGGCCTATAACCCAGAACCGTGAGTTAAAATTAAACTTTGTCCCCTAGATTGTTTTTTCCCAGGGTATTTTATCACAGCAACAGAAATGAAATGAGAACATGGGATGGATGGCTTGGAAGTAATTTGCCTATATTCCAGAAAGTCTTAAACAATCCTGGGCTGGCATTCTTCAAATACTTTGGTTTCAGAATCCTTTTATGTTCTGAAAGATTATTGAGGGCTCTGTATTTGTTTTGTAAGTTACAACTATTAGAATTTAGTATCTTAGAAATTAAAATTAGCCGGGCGGTGGTGGCGCACGCCTTTAATCCCAGCACTCGGGAGGCAGAGCCAGGTGGATCTCTGTGAGTTCGAGGCCAACCTGGGCTACCAAGTGAGTCCCAGGAAAGGCGCAAAGCTACACAGAGAAACCCTGTCTCGAAAAACCAAAAAAAAAAAAAAAAAAAAAAGAAATTAAAATTAAGTAAATTTAAAATGTGTATTTATTAATTTTATTTAAAAATATATGCTTATTACACATTAACAAAATAGTCTAGTTTTATGATTAATTTCTAAAACAAAATAATTCAGTGAGGAGATTGGCATTATATTTTAGGAAATTGCTGAACAGAATATAGCTGTATTCCCATATTTGCTTCCTCAGTGAGTTAGAATTCTATTAGTCATGTCTCTGGAAAATTAAAAAGGAGGTAGGGAAATAACAAAAAATAGTTTTGGTTGTGTATAATACCTGCCTATGATCAGCGCTTGAGGCAGGAGGATGAGAAGTTTAACACTATCCTTAGCTACATAGCAAGTTTGAAGTCATCCTGGGCTACATGAGACCCTATACAAAAAAAAATCCAAAAATGAAATAGTTTTTACTGCACAGATTTCTTGAAAAATCCCAGAAGAGCTCAAGAACCCTCAGAGACCTTCAGCTCACACACTGAGAACCACTGCCCCGGCTTGCAATGGACTTAGTAGAAAACAATGATCTTCATTAAATGTTGAAAGTGTGGGGGATGTGGGGAGCTGGCTAGCACTGAAAATGATGCCTAAACCAGACAATGGGATAGTAGAGAAAGAAGGGCCTATCTCTCCTGCTCTCTTCAACACAAACCGGAATTCAAGCTCCTGGGACGACTCAAATGACTGGACTCAAGCTCCTTTTGTGGTTGCCATGTCTACTCTGCCACCATGAAATGACGGTGGTGATACACTTTATTACCAGGACAGGAAGCACTGTGTCTTCTGCCTTCACTTGCTCCCCATCCAAGCCAACAATCCAGGACTGTCAACAGACTACACGTCCAAAGAAAGAGGGGAACCTAATGTTGTTAGGTTGGTTGGATTGAAACTAAGAAGAGAGGGGCAAAGTTGAGACACAGGCCCCTCATAGTCTCCTTGTGGCTCCTCTTCAATGCTTGGTGTCTTCTTTTGTGACCAACCACTGGAATCAACTTTTATATGGATG
Source organism: Peromyscus eremicus (assembly GCF_949786415.1). Classification (NCBI taxonomy): domain Eukaryota; kingdom Metazoa; phylum Chordata; class Mammalia; order Rodentia; family Cricetidae; genus Peromyscus; species Peromyscus eremicus. The sequence goes on along the minus strand of NC_081425.1, from coordinate 48,972,378 downwards.
TATTACTTAAATGACACTTAATCCAGTTTTCTACCTGGTAAGTCAATCTAGTTGGTTTTGGCAGGAAGGGGGCAAGTATTTAGTATGCAAAATTTGAATTAGAGGCCAAAAAGAGGTAAAGAACTTTATTTTTTTTCTCCTTCCAAGAAGGCTATAAACTGATTTGCAACAACATGCCTTCTTGATTTTAATGGTTGCCTAACAAAGACATCCCCAACAGAAAAAAAAATCAATTTTATAATTCTGTGTTTGCTTTTTATTTTACAAATAAGGTCAATGCATTCAAAGTGGCATGCTATAGACTGCTTTCTGTATCATAGATCTGTTATTTAGAACAAATCTTACTAGAATAGAGATGATATCATGTTTCACTGGCTTTTAATCTGAAGAAAACTTACCATGTTTTCCTCAATCTTCAAGTCTAAATGATAGTCATAAAAATTATGTGTATTATAGGTATTTTGTCTGAATGTATGTCTATGTACCCTGTGAGTGCCTGGTGCCCTTGGAAATTAGAAGAGGGTGTCAGGTCCCCTGGAACCAGAGTTACAGATGCTTGTGAGCTGCCATGTAGGAGCTGGGAATCAAACCTGAGTCATCTCAAAGCATAGCCAGTGTTCTTAATGGCTGAGGCACCTCTCCAACTCATGTGACAGTCTTCCTTTTTTTTGAGATACAGTCTCACTGTATAGCTTTGGCTAGCCTTGAGAACAGTGATTCTCAACCTTCCTAATGCTGTGACCCTTTAATACAGTTTCTCATGTTACGGTGACCCCCAACCATAAAATTATTTCACTGCTACTTCATAACTAATTTTGCTACTGTTATGATTCGTAATATAAATGTCTGTGTTTTCCTATGGTCTTAGGCGACTCCTGTGAAAGGGTTATTCGACCCCTAAAGGGGTTGTAACACACACATTGGGAACCACTGCTCTAGATATACCCTGCCTCTGAATCCCAAGTGCTGCAATTAAAGATATGCACCCTCAACTCCCTCAAAATCATTCTTAAAATATGGTCTCAGACCAGAAAGGGCAGGATACTCTAGGAACTGTTAGAAATGCAAATTCCAAGGCCCCCACAAAAAATATGTGGTGATGCACACTCCAGAGGTAGCAGCAAGTGGACATCTGTGAGTTTGAGGCTAACCTGGTCTACACAGGGAGTTCCAGGCTTTCCAGGGCTACATAATGAGATACTGTCTCAGAAAAACAAAACAAACAAAAACACCACAAAACAAAAACACATTGTGGATCATTTGTGGGGATCAGTGATTGAAGAGGGTCTTGCATGCCCCACTCCTTGTTACTGAGCTATTAAGCAGTTGACAGCTGCCAGGGAAGAGTCATTTTTTTGGGGGGATGGGTAGCCACTGGTAGGTTGCCTATGCCCTAGTGAATAGCTCCACACTCATGAGCATATAGGTGGTACCAATTTGGATCAGTGGGCTATTGTAATTTTTTTATTTAAAAAGAAGAGGATATTAAGTTGGGGAAGGTACATGCTGTGAAGGGGTACACATGGAAAGTTGGGGTAGATATAATCAAAATACATTGTACGCATGCATGGAATACTCAAAGTGGGCTGGAAAGTTGGCTCAGTGGTTAAAAGCATTGGCTGCTTTTCCAGGGGATCTGGGTTTGATTCTCAGCACCCACATGGTAGCTCACAACAGTCTATAACTCTAGTTCCAGATAATTAGGTACACAAGTGGTTCATGGACAAACATGCAGGCAAACTACCCACACACATAAATAAAAAATTTAAAAAGAAATTATCAAAGAATAAATTAAAAATATTTTGTTTTATGCATACATATATATGTATGTATACATATGGACACAGAGAGAGAGAGAGAGAGAATGTGTGTGTGGTGTGTGTGTGTGTGTGTTTGTGAGAGAGAGAGACAGACAGAGAGAGAAACAGAGAGAGAGACAGAGAGAGAGACAGAGACGGGGAGAGAGAGAGAGAGACAAAGACAGAGACAGAGACAGAGACAGAGACGGGGAGAGAGGATTAACCAGAAACTTCAGGCATGCTAGATAGTTTTTTGTCAACACAGCCAAGGTTATTGAAAAGAGAGCGTCAACTGAGAAAAATGCCTCCATCACACTGGTCTGTGGGCAAATCTGTAGGACATTTTCTCGATTAACAGTTAATGTGGGAGTGATACACTGGGGATGGTGCCACCTGGAGCATCCTGAGTGGTGTAAGAAAGTAGGCTAAGTCATGAGGAGCAAGCCACTAAGCAGCTTCCTTCCATGGCCTCACTGCAGTTCCTGTCACCAGGTTCCTGCCTTGAGTTCCTGTCCTGGCTTCCCTCAATGAACTGTGTCTTGAGATAAGTAAGCCAAAATAAGCCCTCTCAGCCCCAAGCTGCTTTTGGTCATCGTGTTTCTCACAGCAATGAAAATCTAACTAAAACACCAAGATAGTCTGTATTTTAAAAACCTTCCAAGTAGTTCTAACTTGCTGGCCTAAATAAATCTGAAATCATACAACTTTCCTGGATTACAAGACTAAATATCATAAAGATATTAATAATCTCAAATGTCTATTGATAGGATGAATGAATAAATAAAATGTGGTATATTCATACAATGGAATATTATTCACATGGATATACCTTGATAACATTGTCAAGTGCAATAAGCCAGGCATAAAAAGACAAATAATACATGATTGCCCTCATATGAGGTGCTGAGAATAGTCAAATTTATATAGTGATAGGTATATGAAATGTCTCAGCAGGTTAAGACACTTGCTGCTGAGCCTAATGACCTGTGTTCCATCCCTTGGACCTACAGGGTAGAAGGAGAGAACTGACTCCCACAAGTGGTCCTCTGACCTCTGTATGCATGCTGCAGCATATGCACCTACATGCCTACACACAAAACATAAACATAATTTAAAAAAGAAAAGGAAGTGGTTACCAGGGTCTGGGGAAAGTGGAGAATAGTGAGACATTATTAAATGGAGGCAGACACTCAGTTTTGCAGGAGAAAAGGTTTCTAGAGATTGGTTGCACAATGTGAGTGTACTTAACAACACCAAAATGTACACTCTAATGCTGAAATGGTCAGTTTTAAGTTTTGTGTATTTTACAATTTTTTTAATTTTAACTTAAACATTATCAGTAAATTTTAGTGTATGGATCTTATTTGTATACTGATCCAGATATACAAACTTATAAACTTTAAAAAAGAACCAAAACCAGATGTAGATTTTAGGGAAAAAATGAGAGTAATTATATATTTAGTGATATGAAATTATTATTGTCTGGTTTATAATTTTTATTTTAAAGATTTATTATTAATTTGTGTATATATGTATGTTTCTCTGTGTGTGGTTGCTCACACAGGCCAGATGAAGGTGTTGGATCCTATGGAGTTGGGGGGCTGACATCTGAACTTTGATCCTCTGGAAGAATAATAGCCAGTGCTCTTAACCACCACGCCATCTCTCCAGCCCTTGCCTAGGTTTTTGGTGTAATGTAGTGTTGTCTTATTTAAGATCTTAGCTTCTATAGATACAAACAAGGATAAAAAAGCTCAATGAATAGTTTGGTTTAATGTACAGTGGATGGGGACATAGACAAAGCTGGTTATGAGTTCATAGTAGTTGAAGTTGGTTGATGGTTATGTTTGAGTGTCTTTTCCCTCAACCCACCCAATACATGTATGTATTATATACATATTACTAAATTACATAGTCCACATGATAAAATGAATAAATGGATAAAACTTGACTTCATTATGCTAGGCTTACAACTGGGAATGACAGAGAACCGTGTGTGTGTGTTTTTAATTCAGATACACAATGCTATTTCTCTATATTTCAGATATGGGTGGTATCTGACTTGTAAAAACTTTTACTTTTATGTGCATAGATGTTTTACCTGCATGTATGTCTGTGTACCACATGCATCCTTGATGCCAGCAGAGGTCAGAACAGGGTGTTAGGTCCCTTGGGACTGGAGTTAAGGACAGTTGTGAGCTACCAGATGGGTATTGGGATTCGAACCTGGGTTCTCTGGAAGAGCAGCCAGTGCTCTTAACCACTGAGCCATCTCTCCAGCTTCTGACCTTTAACTTTACTGTTAGATACACAAATAGCAAAGACACTACTTTGATGTCTGTTTACTCTCAGCTCACAGTGACATGCTTGCTGAGTGGTAGTTGATATTTATCTTTAATATTAGATATGCAAAAAGCAAAGACACTACATGTATGTCAATTTATTCTCAACTCACAATGGCTGCTTGTTTTCAACCTTGTCTTGTAAATCTGTTTCCTTCTGTCAAACACCATGGAAATAAGTACCTCCTTGCACTTCAATTGCTCAGAAGCCAGAATAAATAGCCGTGTACCCCACGGCACCATCAGTTCCTGTACACAGTCCAGAAATAACACTGGGAAATGGGTCACTAATGCACATGTCTGTCTGCAGAAAGATATCCTGCAAGTCACAAGGTGTCAAAAACCTGTGGTCTGATTATTGCTCTGCAAACAGGACAGCACTGGAGACACGGAGGCTGGGTGTAAGGTTAAATTTATCCATGAAGGAAACAGACAGGCGATGTTTATGAGCTAGTAGGAAGCTGAAGAGTGCGCCCATCATCACGCTGCTTCAAACCATTGTCCCAGAGCTGTTGCTGAAGAACAATTAGCTGTTTCCTACCATTGATCCCTAACCTTCACGTGTACAGTTTGAAGTAGAACATGGTGAGGGATTTTGCTTCAGTTTTTCCTGTTTTCTATTTGTATGTTATCAGACTCAAGTATTTTTATGAAAACAAAAAGTATATACTCAGTAGCATTACAAACAAGATAGTTTCTTTTCTTTTGGGAACCAAAAGACTGAATGATTCTTAAAGTGTATATCTGTTTAAACTTATTCATGTAGATGACTATGTTTAAAAACAAAGACAAAAACAAAAACAAAATTAGGCTGAGAATATAGCTCAGTTAGTTGGTAGAGTACTTGCCTAGCAAACTTGAAGCCCTGGGTTTGATCCCAGCACCACATAAACTTGGTGTGGTAGTTCTCACCTGTGATTCTAGCACTGAGGTTCAAGGCTGTCCAGATATATATATATTGAGCTTGAGGGCCAACTGCGTCTAAATGAATCTCAAAATAAATACGTAAAATAAACTCATGAAAGTATAACCATAGCCCTACTTCAAATGTGTTTTCTGTCTGAAGAGACAGCTCTGGTTAATAGCATGTATGCTCTTGCAGAAGATTGGAGCTCAGTCCCCAGCACTCATGTCAAAGCTCACAAACACTTGTGAGTCCAGACCTATGGAACTCAATGCCTCCAGCTGCCATAGGCCTCTTGCAGGCCCCCTTACTTGCATTCTCTCTCTCTCTCTCTCTCTCTCTCTCTCTCTCTCTCTCTCTCTCATAATAGTGACAAAATTTGAAATAAAAAATGTGTTTCTCTCCCTCTCAAACATCCATCTTTGGTCCTGGCTCATAGCTTCCACTAGGAAATCGTTCCTGGCCTGTGTTTTATAGCAGTCCAATAGCGTTCTGAATCCACTACATTCCATGTTCACCCTAAGCATAATGAAAAGATGACGTAGGCATTCCCTTCTGTTGCTGCAGGGAAAACGCTTAATACAGGTGAAGCCACACAATGGCAGTACATAAGTGAAGGACAATGGTGCTGAGTTCAAGTCATGACTTGGAATCACAATAGCTGAGTGGCCGGCCCGCTAACAATCACTCGACCCACCGGGGCTCTGCGCTCTTCATTGTGCATGCAGACTCTTCCAGCAGCTGGTCATAGGACAGCTTCCGATTCTAGTATCTTTTAAACTAGCTCACGTGTGTAATGTAAGGACTGGTATGACTTGAGATTCACAGATATGCCAGAAGCCAATGTCCTTCAGCACAGATTTACTTTGTCCTCTTTCTACTCAGTATAAATTAAAAAACACTAAGAGTCAGCACAGGACATGATCAAGAGTAAGAAACAGGACAAGGAAAAACGTGGCAAGCTTTTCTTTTTAATCTACAAAAATGGAGAACTTTCTATAATTTCTTTTTACATGCCTAAATGAATCGTTAAATGTCAACTAAAATCTCTCAAGAACTTTGAACAGCTGAGTTTGTTTATGCTCATCAAGTTTTTCTTAACTGAATACAGAGAATGGCCTTATTTGATGTTGGCACCACAACATTCAGGGAATAAGTCAGTCTTAGGACTTTGAACTTGCTCTCTTTTATGCAGTGGGAATATGTGCCTCTCCAACAAGGTCATTGTGAAGATAGCAAAAACGATGTAAAGAGAAAACAAAACAAAACAAAAATCACACGCACAAAAATCCTACTACATAGCAGGAAAGCGAACTGCTTTCTAAGTGAGTGGTGGTGTGTGCTGCTAATAGGGAGCCTGAGACAAGAGGACGAGGAGTTTCAAGGTCATCCTCGGCTACATAACAAGTTTGAGGCCAGCCTGGGCTATATGAGACTCTCATAAATAAAATAGATAAATAAACAGCTGGAAAGTGGTGAAGGAAATAAGACTTAAATATACAGCAGCCAACCTGGGTAAACGTGACGGACGACCAGACTTGAATCCCAGTTGACACAAACCAACTATGAAAAGTCAATGTTTAAGCCAAATGAAGAATATTGAATAAAGATTTAAGTGTGCATTAGCTCATGTTGTTGCTTATTTTTTGAAGATAGGAATATCATTGTGATTTTGCTTAAAAAGAAAAAAAAAAGCTAACGTATGTCAGTGTTTATGGGCAAGATGATGTTTTAAAATACCAAAACATATGTGGACATAAGGAAGTATACATAAATGAGAAAGACCAGAATATTCATTCATAAAGCTAAGTGGTAGGTTTATGAGAATTATCCTAGTGTTTCTTCTTTCATGTCTATGGTGGTATTTTATTTGTACTGAAATGTGATTTTAATTGTATGTTAATAAATAAAAGTTAGCCGGGCGGTGGTGGCGCACGCCTTTAATCCCAGCACTCGGGAGGCAGAGCCAGGCGGATCTCTGTGAGTTCAAGGCCAGCCTGGGCTACCAAGTGAGTCCCAGGAAAGGCGCAAAGCTACACAGAGAAACCCTGTCTCGAAAAAAAAAAAGAAAAAAATAAAAAAATAAATAAATAAATAAATAAATAAAAGTTGCCCGGGGGTCAGAGCTATTAGAGCCATAGCAAGAGCGTGGCGGTGGTGGCGCATGCCTTTAATCCCAGCACTTGGTAGACAGAGCTAGGTAGATCTCTGTGTGTTCAAGGATACAGCCAGCATTGGAGACACACGCCTTTAATCTCAATCCCAACCATAGAAGACCTGGAAGTCTCTACAGACAGGCAGTGACGAAGCAGTCATTTGTTTGGGTTTACAACCAATGAGAAGGCAGAACAGAAAGACTATATAAAGACAAACACACAGTAAGTAGCTCTCTTTTGGAGAGGTTTCTTGGCTCAAGAGGCTAGCTGCAGGTGCAGGGTAAGGCTCTTAGCTCTGATCTCTTGGCTTTCTTCTTTGCATTGGTTCTGTGTTTCTTATTTAATAAGACGGTTGGTTACATCTACACATGTCTGCGTTTAAAGGTTTTTCCAATGAAAAGAAACAAATATCTTTATCTTTAAAAAAAAAAAAGTGGTCAGTGGGTGGAGTCTCTTCTTCTCTGGGCAGTCCCTGCTGTGTCCCCTGCCTTGTCATTGATTCAGATGATAGAATACTCTACAATCAGAACCCATCACCTGCCTGTCTAGCAATGGCTGAGTGGATCAGTAATGTTGTAAACTGGGTTTCAAAAGCATTGCCGAGAGACTAGCAACTTGTACCAGTCTGTCCACAAATTGAAGGCTTCTGTAGACTATGCCCTGGAGAAATTACTTTATATTTTTGAATATTGATGCTTTGAGAGATAACAGGCCATCAGGTTGTAACAGCTTCAGCTACTATTTCAAGTGGACTGTGCTGAGAAAACCACCAACATGGGGCTGGGGATGTTTATGCTTATTATCGAGTATCTCTTTGTGAACTTGGTTGCTGTTTTTCATCTGACCTCTACCTATGGTTTTCCATTCTGGTTTCAGTTCTCCTTGTTTGCAGTACTTGCCTGTGAGGCTTTGTGATCAACCAGAGCTGGCACTCCCCATCCTTGGCCAAACTCCTTGTGCCTAGAGTTGATCTGTACCAGACTTACTTAGTTTAAGCAAAGGTCTTAAAAGGGTATGTGTGTGTGTGTGTGTGTGTGTGTGTGTGTGTGTGTGTGTGTGTGTGTGTGAAGGTAGGGTCTCCTGTGTCTAAGGATGTAGCTAAATTTGATCTTGAACTTATGATCCTCCTGCCTCCTTGTGGGATTACAGATGTGCACCACCACACCCAGTTTACACAAGCTCTCTACCAATGGAGCTCCATCCCCCAACCTTCCAGCTGAACTATTGACTCTGTAGATTCAGTTTTGTCTGGGAATATCTTTCACCACTTAAAAAGGCAATTACTCTTCTCTTCTGTTTGTTCCTTTAACCAGAATTTAGTGGGTGGAACACCCTTGTTCTCGAAAAAGCCATCCTAACCATCTTTCTTTCCAAGTATTGAGAGGCAGGATGAGCCACATATACAGGATTCACAGCCCGCCCAGCTGTAGGCTGATTCCAAACTGAGTAGATATAGTATCAAATTCAGTAGTATGTCAGTCTGCCAGCACCAAATATCCCACCAACATATAACATAATAAATGCTGTTTCCATCCTAAAGAAAGATATGGTCTCTAGCAGTCTCAAGAGTGCACATCTTTCAGTTACCCACAAAGACAGCCAAGCTTATTATTTTTGTTTCAAGACCATGGAAAGAGAGAATTTGTAAACTCCTTCAGGGCAGAGTTTAGTGCTTACGATTTACATGCATGGGTGCTCACTACATGTTACTTATTGACCACCAAAAGCCTGGATTTTCTGGGTCACCTTGTAGAAAATATTTTACTATAGTAAATGTTGGCTTTTAAAAGGTTAGTATATGGGCTGGCGAGATGCTCAGTGGTTTCTATCTCTTGCCACTCTTGCAGAGGATCTAGGTTCAGTTCTCAGTCCCCATGTGGTGGCTCACAACCAGCAATAACTCCAGTTCCTGGGGCTCCAACCCTCTCTTCTGGATTCCACAGGCACCAGACATTCATGTGGTGCCTAGACACACATGCAGGTAGACACGTATACACAAAATAGTATCTGGTACACTGGACACAATAAAAGTATTTCTTAGGATGAATAAGCAAGAGAAGGTTCTCGGTATTTACATAAGCATCTGCACTACGACACCCATTTAGCCCTGTAGGCTTCCAAGCAAGCATGATGTCTCTCAGAACGCCACCTCTGTGAGGACTTTTACTTGTGAATCAGCCTGAACTTGGATGCACTCTCCGCCATTTTTTTCCCTCCAAGGTGATTCTAACTACCACATTCAAGAGATCCCACAGTAGAAGGAATTTGAACTTCAAACATTAAAATTAGTAGCAGATTTCTTCTGTGCCCACTAAAGGCAGAATGTTGGTCTTGCTTGACATAGCAATGTAACGAGTGCCAAGTCTGAGGTGTCTGTGGCGGCTCCAACTCCTAAATATATTCTAAGACTAAAAGGAAAGAAAAAAGGGCAAAAAAAGAAGGTTTAATTTGCAACAGCCTTTGAAGCCAATCTCCCCGCCCCCCAAGACAGGGGTCTCACATAGCCCAGACCGGCTTCAAACTTACTAGGTAGCCAAGGATGACCTGAAACCTCTGATCCTTCTACCTCCACCTCCTGAGTGCTGAGATTGTGGTGTCTACACAGACTACACAGAACCATGTTAAGAAATTATTACATACTTACTGTATGCCAGGTGTTAGTCTCAAAGATGAGAACAAGAATAAAGTTTCAGGTCTTAGGGAAATTTGCATTTTACTCAGACATGCAATAAACAAAACAATGTGTATATATTTCAGGTGGTGTCTTGGTTAGAGATTACTATTGCTGTGAAGAGACACCATGACCAGGGCAACTCTTATAAAGAAAACATTTAATTGAGGGTGGCTCATTTACAGTTTCAGAGGTTCAGTCCATTATCATCATGACAGGGAGCATGGCAGTGTGCAGGCAGACATGGTGCTGGAGCTGAGCGTGCTATATCATGCAGGCAACAGGAAGTCAAATGACTGTCACACTGAGGGAAACTTGAGCAAAAGAGACCTCAAAGCCCGCCCCCACAGTGACACACTTCCTCCAACAAGGCCACACCTCCTAGTAGTGCCACTCCCTTTGGGGGCCATTTTCTTTCAAAGCACGACAGGTGGTATCCAGTATCATAGGGAAAGAGGAAGGAACATGGTCATGACTAGGAGGCCTCAGCGGGGCCAGAGAGGAGACTTAGAGAAGACCATAGTCACTGTCCCAAGAACACCTGGGCATGAGCCTCGTGCAGCAAGAAGGAAAGTACCTTGGTTTGGGTTGTTGAGTGGCCTACATGGGGAGAGGAAGAAATCAGAGTTTTAAGTCCTCCGCTCTGGTGAAAGGATCACTCCATGTAAGCTGTGGAGAGGCCAAAGTTCTAGAACCCTCTGTGAGAAATCAAGGAAGCCAGGACAATCTTGTCCTTACTCACTTAGTTTTTCTTGTCCCTGTATTTTGTAGTACCTATTTCAGAAATTTGGAGGATGAATAAGTGAATACATTTTGCATTGAGAACTGAACCCAGGGTCTTCCTTGCTAAGCACACACTCTACTGCCGAGCTGCACCCCTGAGACTGCTCTAGGAATCTTGAGACAAGGCCAAGTCCTGGTGCTCATTTTTGCACATCCTCTAACTTGAAGCGGTCTTCGTGGTCTGGCACAGGTCAGGCAAAGAAGGAACATAATGCAAATAGAATCTGCCACTGTTGCAGTAGAGGTGTGACTCTGTAGCTAGAGTTTTCCTGCCTGGCCCACAGTCAGGACAAATCTCTCTCACCTGCCAGTCCCACAGCCGCTCAGACCCAACCAAGTAAACATAGAAACTTATATTGCTTACAAACTGTATGGCCGTGGCAGGCTTCTTGCTAACTGTTTTTATAGCTTAAATTAATCCATTTCTATTAATCTATACCTTGCCACGTGGCTCATGGCTTACCAGCATCTTCACATGCTGTTTGTCATCGCAGCGGCTGGCAGTGTCTCTCTGACTCAGCCTTCCACTTCCCAGCTTTATTCTCCTCCTTGTCCCACCTATACTTCCTGCCTAGCCACTGGCCAATCAGTGTTTTATTTATTGACCAATCAGCAACACACTTGACATACAGACCATCCCACAGCATGACTCCATTTAGAAAAGGTGGTCAGAGGCTGGGCATGGGGGCACATGCCAATAATCTCAAAGCCAGGGGGGCAGAGGCAAGAAGACTGCTGTGAGTTCTGGGCTATCCCAGAAGTCCCAGAATAGCCTGAGTTACATATAAATCCCTCAAATGTCTCAAAATAACAATAGTGGAAGAATCAAGAAGAATGTTTATCAGCCGAGAACTATCTAATGGAGTGGCACATGAGCAGAGACTGGAGTGAAACATGATGGGAGGCTGATTTACAGGGAGAAGCAGCTGTGGCGTTCCTGGCCCACCATCTGCAAGGCAAGAACAGAGGCTCTGGGGCAGTAAGGGACTTGGTATGTTTAAGAGAAAGTGAGGCAGCCATATGATGGAGAAAAGATTGGTAGATGGTATAGGAAAGATTACAGGAGAGGCCAGATTAAATATTGTCCTATCTCAAACACCATAAGGGCTTTGGCCTTTGTCCTCAACAAAAATACTGGGATTTGGTCAAAGGAGTGACATGACATCATTTAGACTGGATCACTAGTGAAATCCTGCACTAATCTTAGAGACAATTGATGGTGGCATTGGCATTACAGCAGAAGAGGAAGTCTTGGACATCTGTAGTCTGAAGGTAGAGTACACTGGACTTGCTAACAGGGCAAATAGAAGGCCTATGAAAAACAGCTAAGAATGACCCATAATTTTAGCAAGATTAATGGAAAAAAGGAGTTAAGATGAGGAATTTCCAGGAAAGCTGGAGGGAGGGGATAAGATTGGAATAAATTTGGCTTTAAATAATGCTAAGCCTGATAATGGCCTACTAGACAAGCAAGATGAGATTTGAAGAGATCATAACCTGTACTCTCCAGGGGACAAAATGAGAGGATATCCCAATTGCAGCTACTTGAAGGCACACATTGCATATATGATTAGACATTAACTCCAAGGTAATGGGGAACATATTTATACGTTGGTCTTAGTGTTTATGACTGTGAATTTAATACTGCTCGGGGCTGCTATAGTCTCTTGTAGTATTCATGCCATATCAACGCCTCCAAGGTTTATGATAAAGATGGTTTCACAGTGAAAGTTACAGATTTTTAAATTTTATTCAGTTTGGGGTTTTATTGTTAATTTCTGAGAATGAGTCTCACTATGTAGCTCTGGCTGGCCTTGAACTCACAGAGATCTACCTGTCTCTTGAATGCTAGGATTCAAGGTATATGCCATTGTGCCTGAGTCCTTACAGATTTTTAAAACAAACTATCCCCAAAGACTTATATGCTAATGTTTACAGTAACTTTTTTCATATAAGATTGTTCCAATTTGGACCAAATGACTATGAAAAATTCATGAAAAATAAAATGGTACATGCAAAGATGGAATGCTCGGCACCCAAGAAGGCACTACTCCACATGACTGGCAAAAGCGTTGGGCGGAAAGAGGGTCAGGCCAAAAGATCACACAGTACATACTTTATGACTCCAGTCTAACAAACTCAGGAACAGCCTGACATGGTCTACAGCTATAGAAACCACAAAGTAGCTACAGCAGAGCAGTGAGCGCTGAGCAGAAAGGGGAACAAGGGAATTTTCTAGAATGGTGAAAATGTTCTGATAATAACATGGATGTATGAGATTGTCAAAATTTTATCAAATACTTGTGTGCTTCCATTACATATAAGTTATATAAAAATACACTAAATATGTAAACCCTGATGAAAATGGTATAGATTGAAATGCTAGGTTAAAAAATAACTGGTCTAAACTAGGAACAGACTCAGTGTTGACCTTCCCATCTACCAAAGCAAAGAGGAAGGAAATAATCTAGCTGCATATACTGTTAATCTATTGTAAACTGTTAATCTGGCATGTAGCAGAAGAGGAACAAACTGTCCGTTCTGCTAAGACTACAGTTAAGAGCATTAGGGAAGAAACCCAAAGTGCTATACACTAGCACTTTAGTGAAAGTGGAAGGAACCTTTTTCGGCTCCATGTTGTGTCTGTCTATCTTTCACACAACAGGAGAAAATCACACCGTTGTCCAATGAAGGCCTTCCTTTGAGGAATAAAGGAAGGGACTTAAGATAGCCGTTTTCTGGAGTACTGCTAGCCACAGACTCATCCCTATGAACTAGGAGGCTCGGATTTCACAGGCTCCCTCCCTTCTTTGGAGGACTCAAGAGTTTGTGTTGGGAGTTGGGGATTTGGTAATTAGGGGTTCAGGTGTAATGTTCTCTGGAGCTGATTAAAGCAAGATATCTGGGTTTCAGCTACTGGACTTGCACTTTGCTAATTACAGGTGTGTTCTAAAAGCTTGCTACATTTATACCCAAGTGGGAAAACATTCCTCCCTCTGCTTACCAGGCATAATGGATACCTTTCTCCCTGGCATTCTGCATGATCTTCTGAGTCTCTGCAAGCTCTGTGGCAGACACATGCTGGATATTAAGGTGGGGCTGATACTGTGCTACAGAACTCCCCGGTGCTTGAGCTCTGGGAATAACTGGGCTTTGCAATGTTGGTGTCCTTTTGACTGTAGAACATGACTCCAGATGCCACTTTTGTGGAGACACAACTTTGTCTGAAATATCTGCAGACAGGTAATGTCAGCCCTCCACTGCTGCCGCGGAAAAACCTCAACAGGTCCCCACAGGACATTTTGGTTAGAACAAGACTGAAGTCATTGTGCCCCAAACCTCATGGATGAACAAGAGAAATCCTTGCCAGCTGAGTTGACCCACAAGATGGAGCTCATTTGTTCACTCACTTGATAGAGAATTGCCTCACAGCAGTTATAATTGGCACTTTAGGCAGGGCACGGGTCTGCTTTTCCATGACTCTCTACCTTTAAGACTGCTTGTCCAGGGTTAGCAGGAAGGCTCGGTGGGTAAAGGCACATGCTGCCAGGCCTGGAGGTCTGAGTTGGACCCAGATGGTGGAAGGAGAAAAGTGACTCCTTCAAAACACAATCTTAAAAAAAAAAAAAGTTTAACTGCCAAAACCACTTTAGTTTTAGTGACATCCATGGCATACTTTCCTACTGACCAGGATATTACTTTATATATTTATTCAATGTTAAGACTTACTGTGGCAGTTTGAAGGTAATGGTCCCCCATAAGCTCATAGGGAGTGGCACTGTTAGGTGTGGCCTCGCTGGAGGAAGTGGGCCACTGTGGGGGTGGGCACAGAGATCTCCTCTGCTCAAGCTACACCCAGTGTGGACACAGACTCCTGCTGCCTGCAGATCAAGATGTAGGGCTCTCAGCTCCTTCTCCAGCACCATGTCTGCCTGCACGCCACCATGTCTCACCACGAAGATAATAGACTAAACCTCTGAAAGTGTAAGCCACCCCAACTAAATGTTTTCCTTTATAAGAGCTGCCATGTTTCCAAAAAAAAGTCAGTTAATCCCAGTACTTGGGAGGCAGAGGCAGGCAGATCTCTGTGAGTTTGAGGTCAGCCTGGTCTACAGTGTGACTTCCAGGACAGTTGGGGCTACACAAAGAAATCTTGTCTTGAAAAAAACAAAAACAACAACAAAAAATTGCCATGTTCATTGCCTGGCATCTCTTCAAGCAACAGAAACCCCAAGACATTTCTGTGTACCAAATATTGGGGCCACTGTGGCAGAAAGTTTTGCTTATGGTCTAATGGAGCGTTGCAGACACAGGACACAAAGGTTGGAAGTTGGAAGCCAGGGAGGCTTCTCTGAAAAATGTTTCCTGGGTATCTGAAGGATAAGGACTTGCCTACATGTTTTGTTTCCACAGCACAAGGGATGGGGCTGAGAGAGAAGGCTGTCTCAGGCTGGGCTATAGCTGCTCATACCGGAAAATAGAAACTAGAGAAACTAGAGGCTGGGAGCGGAGTGCATGTTACAGCACCTGCCCACCACCATGCATAAGAATCAGCACGAGCACAACAGGAAAAGATACTGGTGTTTATTCTTTTTGGTTTTTCAAGACAGTGTTTCTCTGTGTAGTTTTGGTGCCTGTCCTGGATCTCACTCTGTAGACCAGACTGGCCTCAAACTCACCGCAATCCACCTCACTCTGTAGACGAGACTGGCCTCAAACTCACCGCAATCCACCTGGCTCTGCCTCCCGAGTGCTGGGATTATAAAGGTGTGTGCCAATACCACCTGGCGACACTGGTGTTTTAGTGTTGGGAATATATTAAAAATTTTATCATACTAAAATGCCACTAAGGAAAAACGTGATGCTAATGACACTGAGACAGGAAAACATTTTCTATTGGTCCACTGAGGAAGAAAACACATGAATAAATCTTGAAGGTTGAAGGAGATGCTACCTTAAGAGCATGGTTTCATGTAGCAATTTCCTCTGAGACAGAACCATGGACGGAAGTTCCTAAAGAGGCAGGATGTGAACAGGAAAGTGAAACATCAGGGAACTGTTCTAAGAGGATATGAAACTTTCCAACTTGCAGGGAAGCTCTTTAAACTCAGAAGTAAACAACTAGTTTCAGGGAGTCCCTGAAACTGATCCTATTCACTAGGCTCCTCCCTCCGCAAGCATATTATAAGCATTTAGGACTGCTAAGAGATACTCTCAGACCAGCCATACGGCCTTAAAGAGGCAGAGACCAATTGAGCAACCTGGAAGAGGCACAGACTACCTGACCCACCTGGAAAGGACACTTTCCAACCTGTAAGGTACCTGCAAGCTATGTAATATGCTCCAGGTTCCCAGCTTTTGTGAGCGGTCACCCAGGCCAGAATGGGCTTCGGTAACACAGGATGTCTAAGAGTCATTTCTGCCTCTGTAAATAACCCCTCACCCGTATTCTTGTATGCAACCTTAACAAAACGTCTTTGTTCCCCGAGGAGGACTGTGACGGTAACCTTACTTTGGCCCTGCTGTCAGTCTCCTATCTGCAGCGAGTAGACATTTGTTCTAATGTCCCCCGGAACAGTGCCACACAACAGGAGGTGAACAGATGGGAAAAGGTTTCAGGGAGAGCATCGTTTACCAAGAAACCGTAAGGCACTGTGCAGCAGGACGCTCAGGGCAAAGGAGTTTGAGATGCGGTTAGAGTGTGGGTGGGGACTGGATGGGACAGCAGTTAACTTTTGGTTTTCCCTTTAAGAACTAGAGGCCGAGACAATGTTTTAAACAGGGCAGATATGATGTTAGGAATGTGAAATTCATGTTTTCAGATTACTTTGCAAAAGAAAAGGGATTATAATAGCACGTGTGGTGAAGTGGGTTGAGCCACAGCTGTAGGAGCATGGAGAATTGTTTGGAGATGGAGGATTTGGTGACTGTCCAAGGATAAAATTTCTGCTTTGGCCTTTTTAAAGATTTATGTATGTGACTGTTTTGCTTACATGTGTGTCTGTGTAGCATGCATGTGCTATGCCCAGGAAGAGGGCAATGGAACCCTTGGAAGTAGAGTCACGGACCACTGTGAACTATGTGGGTGCTGGGAATAGGGCCTCTGCAAGAGCATTCTCACCTGCTGAGCCAGCCCTCCATTCCCTGACTTGGTCTTCTTAAACATAACTTCCAGTCTGATGGTAGAAGGGCATCACCAAGTCATGTAAAGGTTACCTTATACATTAAACTGTTAACGGTCTCCTTTGAGGACTAGGAAGGACTGGGCCTGGGGAGGAAGACCTGGTAAACGCAGGGTAGCATTCACCCTGAGTATTTCTGAGCTGTTTTTTCATAGTGAAACTGTATACACAAGTGAAAGTTTAAGTAATAAACCCATGAACTTATGTGGAAAAAGCCAGAGACTGTCTAGCTTTGTGCCGCTATTCTGGATTTGGAGTTCTGAAGAACCCATTCCCATCCCTTAAAATCAATATGCAACAAAGTCAAGAGAATGAGAATGTGGGATCTGACCTCTCTCCAATAGACACACAAACAGCATCAAAAAAACATTTTCCTTTATAGCTTCAAAGCTCAGCAAATAGCTCAATATCTTCCGTCGCCCTTACCGGTGTTTTCAACATTACAAAAGCCTAAAATGATTAATAGGGAGCTGGGACTGAACCGTGCCTTACTCAACTAACAAAGACCAAGAAAGAAAAAGCAGTGACTTTGAATAATACAGGGCCAAGGGCTATCCTTTGTCTAAACAGACGTGCTGAAGTCCTTGTGTTGAAAACAAAGCCTCGAATATGCAGGAGTCAGAGTCCAACACAGAATAATTTACACCTGGGCAACAAGCCCTGTTCAGTGGAAGGAGCCTCGAGTATACTAAACTATTGAAGGTGCACCCACCAGACTCCTAAATTCAGCCAGCGTTAGCTCATAACCATATTCCGAAGTACAATCTGCACTGTTTCCTTCCAATAATCCATTTGCTTTTCGGTTGCATTATTGAGCTGTCATTGAGTTTCTTTTAGCTGTAGACTCCTACTTCTGGCATTTCAGATAAATACCACTCAGATCACTGTGTACTTTCCCCCCTTTCACTAAAAATTGGTATAAAAAAAAAATGAAGGAACCAAGAAATGCAATGAGAAAAATTACACATTTAAAAGAAAACTCGGCATTTACTGGTTCATCATAGTAGTGCTGGGGTTCAAAACCAGCACAAACTGCCAACACTTGTACAGAGTTAATACAAAACATTTTTAGTCATGGTTTAATCAGTCACCTCTGGAGCCAAAGGGTCTCTCGTTCCTCTGTCACAGATGATCAAAGGCCTAACCATTTGTTTTCTCACGTGGGTGCTGTGTTACACAGAAGCACACATGTGCCACAAAGGGGCAGAACTAGACCCACGCTGAGCTTTAGGGTACCTTGTGATGGGAACTGAACATCCTAGCCCAGCCACACACAAAATTCATGTTGAATTCCTAACCTCCCAAGTGTTGATGGCACTAAGGGCTGGGGGCTTTGGGTGGCCATATGGGTAGAGCCCACACGAGTGGAACCAGTGTCCTTATAGCAGAGGGACCTCTGAGAACACAGGTGCCAGTCGTTGATGACAAAGCAGGCCCTCACCAGAGGCACCTTGATCTTGGCCTTCCAGACTACACAGTTCTAAGAATGAAATACCATAGGTTATATTTCAGTACATTATCCCACCTGCAAAGAGAACTCAAGGTCAAGGAAGGACAGCAGTTCCCTTGGAAGCTGTAAAGCAGTAGTCCTGCGTGTTTGCTCCATTTCCTTTCAGATCCTTCTCTCTAGCTTTTCGAAGGCTCTACCACACACTTGGGATCAAATGGCACCTTCTAGAACTTCAGCTAGTAATTCTCAGATTCCCGGGAGACAGCAGACCGAGTGTGGATGTGAGCAGCTTTTTCTAGTTCTTTCAAGATCTTGCCATGTAGCTACAAGTCACCAGTAACCCTCACATTGTTTATGGTGCCTTGAACTTACCACCCAGCTTCCCAAGTGCAGGGATGACAGACATGCACCCCCACTCCTGACTGCAACACTCTACTCCATTGATGTGCTGGTAATGGAAACACTGTTAGTCCAATCCAGCCAAAGCAATGGTTGTAAACGTTCTGCACTATCGTCGAGTGTTTCACGAGGGCTGTATGAAGTGCTTACACCATCCCAATGGAACACTATGCTGGCACCCACCATGCTGAATCCCCGCAAACTCATACTGTGTGAAGTCAGTGACACACTGAGGTGGTTGGTTGCCACAGCTTGTTACCCTCATACCGCACTATAATAAATGGAAGAACAAACAAGCTCTTTAAATTACAAACCTTAACGACTGCCCATGGATTATCCAATGACAGCCTATGAGGAGGATGGGGCTATGGTCTGTGACAGGGTGTTTGTATAGCACCTACAAGGCCCCAGCTTTGATTCACAGATCACGAAAGCATTTAAACGAAGGTCTGTCCAGTAATTATCATAACAAACTCTGACTGACTACTCATTAGTTACTTACTGGACTGTAAAGATGCACAGATGCAACACTTTCCTTTTTTCCTTTGAGGATGATGGATCTCTCCACATAACTGTATGTGTTGGCCCAATATGGGACCCTTGGCATTTGCTCGAGTGCTCACAGCCCCTGAAATGCCCTGGCATTTTAAAGCCTGGAAGGTAGGAAAATGCAGTTCTCATTTTAGTAAAAGCTCTCTTCTAAAAGTAAATTCTCCATCCCTAAATATCCACTTGGCTGTGCTAAAGCTCTGACAGTATTACCGAATGAAGACTAAAGGCAAGGGTCAGAACACCTTTCAAACCAGGACTCGCTTCCAGATCAAATTCTCCACAGGCTCTTGATGTTTTAAAATTTCTCACCTAAAGTCAGAAGTCAAACATTTTGTCTCAGGAATCTGTAGCAAAATCACTCTCGGGTATTTGTTTTTGCGTGTATACAGCATTGTGTCCAGGTGCCAGTGGACACAATTAACAGAAGAGGGTGTTAATCCCCGGAGCTGCATTTACACCACTCACAAGGGTGCTGGGAACCGAACTTGGGTCCTCTAGAACAGCAGGAAGCACGCTGAACTTTGAGCCATCGCTCCAGTCCTTGTCTTAGGTGCTTTACATGCAGTGGATTCTCAATTATTTCAGGTCAGAAGCAACCCGAGATATAAACCAGGGTGGTGCCTCATGCCAGTGATCCTGGCACCCGGAAGCAGAGGCAGAAGAATCACCCTAAGTTCAAGACTAGTCTGACTAGATACTGAGTTCCCGGTCAGCCTGGTTTCCAGAGAGAGAGAGACCGTCTCAAAAACTGAAATAACAACAAATCCCTTCTATAACTTGTCTGTTTGTGGTATGTGTCTGTCTTCCTACTACTAGAGGCCAGTGCACATCACTAGTCTGAACAGCACAGAAACCTTGTCATAACTACTTGGATCCCCATCATGTGCTTCCTGAAAAGGTTAGGCCTCGATAATAACCTTCCATTAAAAAGCAAAAACCTACTTTCTATCAGGCAGCATCATTCAAGTTTGATCTAAGTGCCACTTTAACAGCATCCACAAAAAATCAAATGTAGTTATTAATGGCTTACTTTATTTTAAAAAACTGATTTTATAACTATATGTAGAGAACTAGGTTTTATAAAATAGTTTCATTCTCTATGTATGTGGATTACCTTAAAATATGGAGAACCAAATTCTTCTTTGGTTTTATCTTATGGGAAAAACAACACACAGTCTCATGACACAGCTTTGTGATATTTATATTCCAGTGCACAGATGCGGGCTATACAAATTAGTAACAGGAGTCGTTTCTTAAATCCAAACATTTGTCTAAAGTCTTATTACAGCAGAGGCCTAGGATATTAAAACATCAGGCGGAAATCATCCTCTAAAGTAGTTAAATGCAACACAGAAAATACTGCACATTTCAGTTAAAGGAGGATTTAGAGGGTGGGCTCACACACTAACAGCTGGGGGTAGGGCTGGTAGCATCGACAAGTCAGTCACTGTGGTCCTTTTTAACATCTGCATTCTGTAGGTAACCCTTCCTCTTCGAAGTGCAGAAATAACACAGAAAAATCCAGATAAACGAAATTATTCCGAGTATGTGAGCTCTATGGAGAAGCAAATCTTACCTAGGACCCCACACATTTGCTAATTCAAATATCAAAGACACCACACTTAGAAAGAAGAAAAGGTTTTGTTTGTTTTGTTTTTTTAAGATAATGGTTTTAATTGAATTAAATGAGATGAAAAGACAGTGAAGCCCTGTTCGCTACTTACATGAAAAGAAGATTTTAAAAAATAATCACTGCACAAAATACAAGGGGAGGGCTATGCTGTGGCATTACATTTCTCCCCACGCTTTTCTTGACTGCTCAAGAACAAATTGAAGTTTCCACAGCAAATTTGTTCTCGAAATGCCGAATGGTGAAACAGTTACTGGCTTCGCGCTTCTGAATACCTGTTTGGGAAGGTAAAGGGTTTTATTTTAAAGGTTTTGGTTCTGTCATCAAACTAGTCACATTCATTCTCACAGTAGCTCTTTAGATATGAAGGAGTTGCCACTCTCTAGCCGTCCCTAATTCCCATCCTTTATAAAGTTATTCTCCACTGCGTCTTTTCATACATCCTCACAACTGGTTGCGGTGCTTTACAAACTGCCAGCAGATGTATGAGCTTGAAGGTTTGGGAACTGTTCTAGTGATGTGTGAAACATTTAACACACCTGTGTCTGCCTGCAGAACAGATGAACATCATTCTGTCAAACTAGTTTTAGAAAATTATAAGCCAGGATGGTAACTTGTATGTAAGATGACTCATCAACCTGAGGTGAGAATAATTGTCATTACAAGGATGAGAAAAGGCCAGGAAAGCATTTTACTGGGTTGACGCAATCCCCGAGAAACCAGACTGCAGTGTCACTGATGGCACACTGGACTTTGTGTTGTCACGTGCACTTTCATTTTGCATTTGTAATGGGCACATGCTGCTACTCTTTCTGTTGGGGGGCGAGGGGGACGACGACGATGACGACACACAAGGTTAAGTGTCTGGGCAAAGCCTCATGGTTGTGTCAATGCTCTGGATTCCTCACCTAGTTTTTCTTCCTAAGTCACCTGGCTATGGCCGTCCTCAGCAGGATCCAAAAGGTAAATGGCCCTGTGACAATTCAGATCCCTGAGAATCCAAGTGAATGGCTGAAGAGAGATCTCTGGATAATGAGACCTCCTCTTTCCTGTGGCTGGGCCATAGTGGGGATGCAGAGACAAACCTGACTTTTCTACATCCAGGTTGAGGAGGGGGCATCTCAAGGCAATGGCATTTCAGGCTGGCTGACTTGATCTGGAAGTGGGTCTGGGATTAAGATGATTCTAAGTTCTAGAAATCCTAACCAAGTGTGACACCGTATCCCTGGACTTTCTCACCTGTGGCGGGAACATCACTCACAATGCCTAAGCATTATAGGAATTATCTGATCGTCCTTACCTCGAATAGTGTCTCTGCGTTGCAGCTTGTAGGTCTCCTTGTCGTGGCACAGTCGGTAGATGAAGAAGCCCAGGTGGTCCACGTTTTCGATCCGGTCGGTGATCACCATGTGCTCATGGAGGAGGTAAGACTGGGGCAGGTAGGTTCCAGCCTACAGTGCAAAAATGTGATGCCAAACCTTCAACACACGCACTGAGCAACTCGGGGTGGGGGTTGGGGGGTGGTTTACGAATATTTAACCATCTGTTTTCATAGATACAGTTTTGGTTTTTGAATTGGGGTCTCACTCTGTTGCCCAAGCTGGTCTTCAATTCCTGGACTCAGCTGCTGCTTCTGCCTCAACCTGCCAAGTAGACAGGACTGACTACAGGCATGTGTCACTGTACCCAGAAATATGTACAGTTTTGTTGTAATACAGCCATGCCCATCACTAAGGCACTAGAATTAAATAGGGGGTTAATATTCATTTTCTAGTCCTTCAGGAAAATTTAAATGGGATGAAAAAATTGTTTTTAGTATTTTTTTAATTTCTATTTTATTTATCATTAACTATGTATGTAGGCAGTGTGTGTATAATATGTGCATGTGTAGCGTCTGTGTGTGCACAGTGTGCATGTATATAGAACGTAGAGAGAGGCCTGAGCATGGATGCCAGGGGACCCCCTTCTGCAGTTGGGTCTTTCCCTTCTGCTGTGGGTTTTATGGATTGCGCTCATACTGTCAGGCTTGCGTGGCAGGTGTTTTTACCTGCCGAGCTACATAGCCAGCCCAGTTTTGAATGTTTTTTAAAATGTTATTTCTTTTTCTGGTTTTTCAAGACAGGGTTTTTTTCTATGTAGCCCTGGCTGTTCTAGAACTCACTCTGTAGACCAGGCTGGCCTCAAACTCACAGAGAGCCATCTGCCTCTGCCTCCTTAGTGCTAGAAATAAAGGCATATGCCACCACCACCCGGCTAAAAATGTTTTTAACTTCAAAATTTAAAGCATTAAAAAGAAGAAAAAAACAGCACACGAGTGTCAGCCCTTAGTTGTAAAACCCTTGGCTACACTCCAGAAGGGTGAGCTCCAAGAAGGCTAAATTTTCAAAGGAGAATTTCAAGACACTGTACCCATACCGTTAATCAGAAATGGAAAACACTTGATACCTTGATGTTAATAAGTAGCTCCAACAGGTTTCTGGGTGGCATAACGATGGATGTGTTCAGAGGAATCACGTAGCACTTGTCCAGGTTAAGGTCCAGGTAAGCAGTCAGTTTCTGGAGAAAAGACACATCTCAGTCAGATGTACCTCAGTGTACCTGAGATACACAGCAACTGGGCTCTAAGAACGGTACTGGCAAGACAGGCTGGCTTTAGAATTTCTAAGTCTTGCATTTCAGTAAATCAAGAACTTGGTGGCATCAGCAGACAAGCCACAGGCAGCGAGGTGTAAGGCCAGGCCTCAGAGGGAGAGGAACCTATTTCTGTTCATCTCATTTTAGACAGCGCTTCACTGTGCGGACCAGATGGCCTCAAACCTGTGATCCTCCTGTCTCAGCTTCCCCCGTGCTGGAATGAGACTCACGCTTTGAGTCACCAACTCTCCCCATCCTCTCTCCTAAGTAACAACTAAACCCTAAATAGAAGAATTCAGCAAACATTAAAATTAAAACTGCAGATATCCTAGAGAACCTGCATTCTTTTTATAACCCTGTACGTTCGCTCACCTTGTTAAAGTCATGCACAATGTTGGCAGGGTCGCTGTCTGCAAACTCTGGGACAGGCACACTGATGAATTCAACCTCATCCTCCTCGAAGATCTTAATATTCTCTTCAATGGTCTGGTAGCGAGCAGCTGGGGCGTCTGCGGAGGGCTCATCCAAGATGACGTCATCCTTGATGTACTTCAGTCCGCAGTAGTACACATCGTCTGGCTACAGAGTTGGAAATACCATTTCAGCAATTCCACAGGAGACAGGTTTTTAAATGTAAGCCTTACTTAAGCTGCCACCTCTATCTAAATGGTATTTTGCTTACAAACTCCTACTTTTCAGACGACAAGTCAGACAGTTTAATTACAGAGCTAACACATTCTTTATCAGATTCTGAAGCTGACTTTTGGGGGAAAAAAAAAGGCCTTTCAGAAGGAGAAAAGCAGCTGATTTCCTCTTGACTCTTTGTGGTAGATAAAAAACAGTGTGAAAGCTATCTGGTGTCAAGTAAATACAAAGAAACACACAGGCCTGCTTCTACCTGTAGGCAGTTTCTCAGAGAACACATTCAGAAACAAGTAATGTTTTCCTTTGGGACAGATCTCAGGTAGCCCAGGCTACCCTGTATCTTGCTATATAGCCAAGGATAACCCTAAACTTTTGATTCTTCAGCTCTACCAGGCAAGTGCTACTATGGCCAGTTTATGTAGAGCTGGGGCACTGTGCCCACTCACGTAGACAAGAAATAAATGTATATAATAAAAAATATTTTAAAAGTATATGTATATAAAACACTAAGAGTGCTTGGGGGGAGGTGGCTCACACCCTTAATCCCAGCACTCAGGAGGCAGAGGCAGGCAGATCTCTGAGTTTGAGGCCAGCCTAGTCTACACAAAGCCAAGTTCCAGGACAGCCAAGGCTGTTAGAGAAACCCTGTCTCAAAAAACCAAAAAGAAAAGGAAAAAAAAAAAGATTCTGTAACAAAGCGTTTTGGCACCAAATGTTCTGTCCACAGTGGAATTGCAAAT
This sequence comes from Peromyscus eremicus, assembly GCF_949786415.1. NCBI lineage: Eukaryota > Metazoa > Chordata > Mammalia > Rodentia > Cricetidae > Peromyscus > Peromyscus eremicus. The sequence continues at coordinate 48,947,491 of NC_081425.1, read as the reverse complement.
TATTTTCCTATATGTTATACTTCGTATAAAAGAAAACAAAACACTACCTTTAAAATGATGTTGCCAGAGGGATCAAAAGTTCAATGCCAGACTTGTCTACATAAGTCTATTTCACAATAACCAAAAAAAAAAAAAAAATACATTTACCCTATTAGTTCAGTAATGTTTATCAACATGCCATCATCTTGAATAAGACTGAAAATGAGCATGGAGTTCATATAACCTTTGGAAGAAGTCTTCAAAATTAGTTTAAAAATCTCCTTGCCAAGTCTTTCCCCTACTTGAAACATTAAAAAGTTTAAAGTAGTCACACAAGCTTTAAAGTAAATGTCTCCAAAGATTCCTTAAGGACGGGGTGGGGGTGGAGGGTGGGAGGTGTCCGGCAGATGATATCATAAACTGTAATTCAGTGGAATCAGTATCTTAACACACTGAGAGCCCTATGAGCACTAAGTTACAGGCAGCTTTCACCAAAAGTGACTTCATCGTCTCTGCAAGTCACTCAACTCTTAGACAAAGCTACAGCAAGAGCCATCATGTACCAACCCAAACCGGCTAACCAGTGATGGGTCTGTCAACATCGCAGCTTGTAATTCATCCAAAGATATCTCTTTACTATCAAATATGGTGGAAAGTTAAAGTCTATTTTGAAAAATATCATCCGACAACTTAAACTCATCTGCAGCATCCAAACACCGTCACTCTGCTTTCCATGACTTTGTGTTTAATTTTCTGGTAAACACATGAGTAATGAAAGGCTCCAGACAGACGGCACACACTTAAGAGCAGGTAGGGACCATGTTCTAATTCACAGTGGAAAGGAGAAAAAAATCCAGACCAAAACTGATTCTTCTGGAGCTGGCAAGACTGCTCACCGGGTAAAGGTATTTGCCACCAAGCCTAACAGTTTGAATTCAATCCCTGGGAACTGACTCCCCAAGCTGTCTCTGACCATGCCCCCTGCCCCATAAATAAATTAAATAAATAAATGTAACAACAAAGTTTAAATATCTTTTTATGATACCTGAAGTGCAAAATACTTGTACAGGTATGCGCCTCCGAGGATGACCCCCGCAAGCATGAAAGCCAGGCCAAAGCACATGCACCAGCACCACGCTCTTCTCTGTCCAACAGGAACCACCTCATCCGGGTCCTAGAACGTGGAAAGGACAGCCAGTTAATATGCAGAATCACAGAAGGTAAAGACCAAAGGAGGTACGGCTCTGATCAAAACCAACCATGGAATGAGGAAGAGGGGCATCAAGACCCCTATGCCTCCTCAGACAGGATGGACACTGGTCCCCAGGGAGACTTCTAAGCAGAAGTCCCCCTCCCCCAATATTCCATCTACTAACCATGTCTTGAGCAGTAATACAAACAACAATTTCTATTTTCCATACATAACTTTTGGCGCTATCTTCTAACATTTGAAATTCAGAAAAAGGTTAACCCAACCTTGTCTTACAGTATTATAAGGTTGCATTACACAGCTTATGTATTTCCTAACTGGATTATTTATAAAATTGTTAGCCTTTACAAGAAATTTACTGATTTCATTCCAGATATAAAACCATTCCTTACAATCTACAGGAAAAGCTTACAAGAACACTAGCAAAAGAGTGATAAGATAGGGTACTGAAATTCTTTGAATAAACAGAATCTAAAACAAAGATACTTATCTAGAATTAATTCTATAATTCCACCCCTTCCCAAATCTCAGTTTAATAATGGTTTTCACTTTCTTTTGAGGAACTAACCCTAAAACCCAGTATGGACTACCTCATCAGAAAATGGTAAGCATGACAGAAAAACTGGATGAATGATCAACAAAAACACAGTGAGTCAGTCTTATCGGCCCAAGAGAGCAGCTACAGCTAATGTGACAAGTCCCTTAGGAAAGAAAACTACAGTTCTATATTTCCGATTCTCAGATAATAGATCATATCTGGACACTATTGGGCAAAGTCCAATTCCAGGTATTGTAGCCACAAGAACAATGTGATGCACTCAAAAAAAAAAAAAAAAAAAAAAACCCAACTTGGTTTTGTTGAGAGAGGTTCTTACCATGTAGCCCAGGCTGACCTCAAATCTATAGCAATCCTGCTGCCTCTGCGCTGTAACTGCTATGATTACAGGCATGTGCCATTACATTCACAGGGTAGGAAGCTTCATTTTTAAACATAGAACCTTACAGAATAACAAATAATACTCAATGTCAGGTTCAGACCAAATGCTGTGGAGAGGACTTCATTTTAGATAGTTCTCATCAATGACTGTGTAGAACAAGTCTACTGAAATGCAGCATGGGATGGGAGGGGACCTGGAAGAATTTATCAGGTATCCTAGTAGTGGAAAGTTCTAAGAACTCCACAGGTGATAACGCTTTTTATAGACCTGAACAAGAAAGCACGCAAGGTCTGTTTGAGCTTGCCTGACGATGTCGATGTTGCAGGAGACAAAGTATTCCCAGCATAATTACTCTCAGGGAGGGGGCAAGTGTGGGGGTTGGAATGGCAGATGAAAACGGTCACTCTTGGCATTTGGTATCAGCTGCTCAGTAAGCCAAGGATGCACATACCCAAGCCTATCTGCCAGGTTCCCACCTACGAGTACATAAATGAACAGCTAAGGACCATGGGTGGACGTCAAGAAAGAATATGCAGCCTCCCTGTTACACGGACAGTGAGTTCTCAGGCTTTGGAATTTATCCTTTTAACTATGCAACAAACAATTAATTCTGAAAATAAATTATACTTGTCTAATATGTTTAAACAGTTGTATTAGGCACTAGGAATACAGACTCTGCCAAGGAAAAGATGGGCTGGACCATTCTAGAAAATAAATCCACAAAAGAGCCAAGTAGACTGTGTATACCTATAATCCTAGCACTTGAGGGCTATGGCCACTGACTGCCAAGAGTTGGAGATCAGCCTAGACTACATAGTGACCTCTAGGCCAGCCTGATCTATCATATAAAACCCCATCTCCTGTCTAATAAGACACAAAAGAACATAATATGGGCTCTGATAGGAAAAATGCATAGAGCATATGACACAGGATGAGTTAGGGAGAGACTTCCCAGGGAGAGAACATGGCATCCAAGGTTACAGGACAAACAGACATTGCCAGACAGAAGACAGTGTTCCAGGAAATGATATAAAAGGTAAAGAATGAATAAAATCACAAAGGCAGGATACAGGACACTGCCAGGGAGACGTGGTGCAGCTGTGTGTTCAGGATGGTGAGAGGAATCCTAGGATGAAGAGAAGTAACTGGGGCAGGCCACAGAGGGCCTGGGTACGGAGTTGAATTCTTAGGTTATTTTAAAAAATTGTTCTGGGACAGCAGAACAGATTAATTTGTTAAAGAACTTCACTTTACAACACTTTTAAAGACGGTTATCAGCACCTGAAACACGGCTTGAGAATAAAGGTATCTACAAGAGTCTACTTGAGTAGCTAAATTACAGACCCAAGTCCATATGCCATCGGAACTTGTGCACAGCTCTGCCATCTTTAAACCTGACCTGTTTCCTCCATATTGCTCAGTCACTTGCTTCCTTGCATTAGACATTCACGTAGAGATCTTATCTCTCGTTACTAGGCTAGACAGTTCCTGTGTTTATTCATGTTCATTCTGCATTCCTGGAAACTCTAAGCCATGCTTGGCACTTAGTTAACATGCAGATAATTGATGACTGAATGAAGAAAGAGCTTGGCTGTTTAACTTTTCATGAGTCACAAAAGTTCTATCAGCAGCCAGAAAGATAATGGCGGGACAACACAATCATCGATGATGCCTAACGAACTGGCTCTCCTCTCCGACAAAGGCAGTAACTGCATTTCACCTAACATCTGTTAAGGCCAGCTACATGGAACACACTGGTCGAGATCCCATAAAAAAATCCAAATGTGAATAAACCATGCTTCATACTGTCAGCAGTTTACGAACTAAAACAGGTACAACAGACATGATAAGCCACATTACAATCTGAGCTACAGAACACGCACAGACCACATTCAAGATAGAAGTCATTAATAAGGCCGAGTCTGGTGGCTGAAGCAGGAGAATGGCCATAAACTCAAGGCCAACATGGGCTACACTGTGCTCCAGGTCAGCCAGGACTATAGTGTCAAAAAACGAAAATAAAATAAAAAACACAGAAAAGCAACAACAACAAAACCCTCACAGCGCAAACCCCATAGCTGTTGGTTTACTAACACCCACACCACAGCCTCTAGTCAGGAGGACGAGGTGCTCATTGTTAAAGTGGAGCCTGTCTCTGCTCAGTGCGGTACCTGATCCCAGCCAGTACCCAGATGACGACAGGCACAGGGTAAGAAAAAAGAGAACTGTAGAAATCGAACCAAGTCAATTACTCTACTAAAGACCAATTATAAAACATTACTTGCCCTTGGACAGGGTGGCCTAAGCCTATAATCCTGGCACCTGAAAAGCAGAAGCAGAAGAATCAAGAGTTCAAGGTTGGGCTGGCGAGATGGCTCAGGGCTTAAGAGCCTTACTGCTCTTGCCAGGGAGTCCTGGCTCAGGTCCCAGAACCCACACCAGGCGGCTGCTCACAACCATCTGGACCTCCAGTTCCCAGGGATCCAACACTTCTTAGGACCTGGGAATCCACACGTGGTACATATGCCTTCTCAGGCACATGCATACATACAAATAATTAACTGTTTTTAAAAATATTAAATAAATTCAAGGTAATCCTCCCTAGATTTAAGAATGTAGGTTTTGGGAACCTACTTCAAAATACCAAAATAAATAAATAAATAAATCACCTGTTAAATATTTATAGAATCATTAGTCAAATGTCCTAAACTAAAACCAACCCAAATATTCATTAACCAATAAGTAGATTTCCATTTATCACATTCATATTCTGAAACAGGTCCTGTATTTTGTGAGGAGAAGCTCACCCCCATGTTCTCAGGAGTGTTTTTCATTCTCTTAACACTAGTACTTAAAATATGCATTAGAAATCTCTTCAGAAACTCAGGTCTGCTTCAAACAAAAAAAGAAGAGAACTCACTAACAAGCAAACCGCTCACTGGGGTCTGTAACTGTACCCGGCCTGATTAACTCAAGTCACTGTACTGCCCTGGAACTGGTGCACCTCAACTATGCTGAGAACTCCCGCAGGTCCCACATAATTATCGTCTCATTAATCCTCCTCAAAGTCAAGGCTTTAGCCCAGTTTATAAAGGAGACAGCAAGGCACACCCGGGCCTACTCTCATCCTCAGCAGCAGAGCGAGCCGGCTTGGTGGTCAAAGGCCTTCATCTCGGCTACCCAGGAGGCTGAGCAGGTGGGTACAGTGCGAGGGCAGCCTGGACAACCTGAATTAAGGAGACCGGGATGCAGTGTGGTGGCGGAGTGCTCTGCAACACACAAAGACCCCGCCCGGTTCAGTCTCTAATGCACAGACGTGGCTCCGTAAAGTATTCGCTCTCCGGTACCACAGTATTTTCTGGTTGGAATAAATCTTACTGGACAGTAAGGCAAGATCTTAAGCAACATGAAGGCTAAATTGTGCTTTACTTCCATTAGTTACGAATTAGGTCAGCTCGGTCAGTTCCCTAAGAGGCCTTTGTAAGTGGGCTTCCGTCAGAAGCTCAAATAAAATGTAAGGTTCACTTTTTAAAAAAAATTCTGTTTCAAAGTAACAAATATTTCACATCCTTCGCCACTTCTATTTGAGCCTTATTTACATAATGAATGGAGTGTAGAGCTTTTTAGGAGACGTTTTCCAAAGCTCTTCATATGTAGTGTTTTCCCTTTCACAGCAGATGCTGCAGCAGTGTCTTGGAAACCACAGTAGTGTGGAGGAAAGTATCCCAAGTATTAAACATGACCAGGCCAGGCTAGGACGGAGGTTAAGTGGGGAGAATGCTTGTCTAGCACAGGGAAGCCCTTGGGTTTGACCTTCAGCATCACCTGCATGAAGCCAGGTGTGGTGGGTCCTGGTGACCTGTGCACCAAGATGTGGAGGCGGGAGAAGCAGAAGATCAGGGTCATCCTCAGCTACAGAGTGAGTTAATACAGTAGACCCTATCCCTATAAATCAGTAAATAAATGTATGTTCCAAACAGAGACAGCCTGGGGTTGGGAAGACTGTGGCATAAAAATACTAGGTATAAAAATAAGACAGAATAGAGGAAAGAGAGCAAATAGAGAAAAGAATCAATATACTTAAGTTCAAAGTAGCATGAGCTACTGAACCATCAGAAATACATGTCTACATTTTAAAATATAGGTAAATATTGACAGGGTATTACATAATGAAACAATCCAAAGGAAGTCCCTTGGAGAAGACTGTGGGGGTATTCCCCCCTTGGAGTCCCTCCTGGTCTTGGGAATTCTCTCCTCACTTTTCCTTGTGGCTCAGCACTGAGCACTTGCCTGTTGTATTTAAGGCATGGGCTCAACCCTCAACGGTTCACTGATTCCACGCTGCCCTGTGGGCTCCGTCTCAGACCTGGAGATTTCTACAGCCTAGAGGATTCTTTCCCTTTACAGGCGTCATCACAAGACTCTTCACAGTCAGTCCCTCCAACTCTTTCCAGAAAGTGTTACATTGTGAGCCATTTAACTGTACAGGTTTTAACTTGGCTCCTGTGTTCACAAAACTTCGATGGAAACTGGATTTTTGTGCTGTAACTATGTCTTTCCCAGATGAATTGAATATTTTCTAAAATAAATAGTAAAAGAACCCTTAAATATGAAAAAAAAATTTAACTTTTTCTTTTTTCCTCTTGGTATTAGGACTGTACCTAGAATCTACACCTGAGACAAACTCTGTTTCTCCAGCCCATTTTCCTTTTCTTTTAAAACTTTTAATTTTGACGGAAGATCTCAGTTGTCCAGGCAACCCTTGAGCCTGTGGTAGTCTTGCCTCAATCTCCCCTAGTCCTCAGGATTACCGGCATGTGCCACCAGGCCCATGAATTCCAGGTTTTAGAGGCTAGGAGATGCTCTGCTCACCTGCTTTAGGCTGCTCATCTCAGTAGAGAAGCATCAAAAAGACACATCTCATGATCTCTCCACCACCAACAGCATCAGTTACCAAGAGTGTCTGATGTCGGTGAAGCAGGACCTCAAGCTGAGAGGTTAACAGTCTGTTAAGGACAACAAATATCTGTCTGCCTTCTTTCTCCTTCATTCCCATCCGTGTATAAATCCTGTTTCCCAATTGGCTTTTCCAACGGGACTGTCATTGTCTCAATTACTAACCAAGTCCACATAGGAGTATTCATTACCTCTGACACATAAACAGGAAGCAGGGTCCCAGAGCTGGGCATGCGCTGAGGAGCAGAAAGTTGCTCTCTGCATTTAAGTGCCACAGTTCACATCGGCCTCAGCCAAGTTAATTACTATTGAGCTGAACTAGGCAGCCCAGACCGTGTTGGTCGGGAGTTATCGAGTTAGTCTATATTTAGACTCGGGGAGGGTGAAGAAAGGAGCACTCAGTGCTGAGGTCGGCAAAACTGCTTCTCACGAACAAACACTTTTTTTTTTTTTGCTACCAAATTCCACAATACACAATACAGAAAGAAAAATAACAATTTAAGCTATTGCATAACAATCTAGAGAAATATATAGAATCCAAACCAAATTATTAGCATCTTATAATAAAATGAACACATGCCTAAGGTTAAACGAACAAGCAGGTCTGAATTAAGAGAAAAAACTCAGTAAGGCTGTAAAATAAATGCATTCAGTGCTGGAGCCTATCAGTCAATTTTGTATCATTAGGGCAAAGCAGGTACAAAGTAAAATACTATTTTAGGAGTAACTTACAATCTCTTCTTTCCCTGCACCATTTAAAATCTCATGCCTTTTCCACAGTTTAAAGATGACCATCGTTTCTCTGCTATTTATTCGCTCTCTGCTTTCGGAGCTTTACCAGTGTTGATAATGCCGAGTTATAAAGTAAGGAGAAATGACTGTTTTGTAAGCAGCATCACAGGCGAGTTTTACCCGTTGTTAGTAAAACAGCCTCTACCACGGACAATCAGCTGGCGGAGACAGGTTTTTCCCTCCCACCAGAATCTGACTGTTAACAACCATCTTCCTAAAAACCTTCCAGCACGTCACACGTGGTCCCCAACTACTGAGTCAGGGCCAGAAAAAAGAACCAAGCCTGTCCCTGACTCACATTTTGTATGGAGGTTAGATTTTAATGAAACACAGTAAGAATAATTTTATACTTGTATTAAAATGCAAGCAATTCTATTTGATGTGCAAAACCTTTGGTAATTCTAAGCATATTCTTTTGAAAAAATATGAAATTAATTAGATTTCTACTTATTATCTTACTGCAAGACTGGGAATAAAACCCAAGGCCTTATATTCTACCACTGGCTTACATCACTGAGCCATACAAAATAACTTAAATGTGAACATTTACAGACAACTTCCATTTGAGTTTGAAGATTTGAAAGTTAAACACAATGACTAAGCAGCTGGGCACAATGGTGTAGACAGCTGCAATTCCAGCACTTGGGAGCCTGAGTGCAAGGGGACCTTGAGTTTGCAGAGAGCCTGCAACACATGGCAAGATTAAAAAAAAAAAAAAAAAAAAAAAAAAAAGCCGGGCGGTGGTGGCACATGCCTTTAATCCCAGCACTGGGAGGCAGAAGCAAGTAGATCTTTGTGAGTTCGAGGCCAGCCTGGTCTACAGTGTGAGTTCCAGGAAAGGCGCAAAGCTACACAGAGAAACCCTGTCTCGAAAAACTAAAAAAAAAAAAAAAAGTACTAGGTACTAGGTACCTAATCTCAGGCTCCCATGAGCAGGTCCACTGGCCTTTCCACGGTGGCCAGGTATGAAGCACTTTGACTCAATGGCTCAGCCGTCTGCACTGAGTGGAGACACCACTGATAACGGTGGAGGTGCCTGGGTGTCAGCTTTGGACTGTGATCCTAGCACTTGGGACACAAGGGCAGGAAGATCAGAAGTTCAAGATCATCCTCCACTACATAGCTGGATTTGAGAGGCCAGCCTTGATTAGAAACCCAAAAACAAATCAATAAATCTAAAATAAAATTAAAGTTCAGTGCAAATACTTGATCTTGGTTCCTTATTCTACCATGCTTCTGGCTCTTGGGCCCAGGGATATAATTTTCTAATAAAAGCAGAATTGACACTTTTGAACATGCTGTACAATTCATAGGAATATACTGATCATCAAGTTATACAGGCTAGTTTAACAAAAGACTACTGAAATCATAGACACAATAAAGAATATTCAGGTTGCCACATTTGAAAATAAATCTTAAAAAGCCAAGATATAAATGAAAGGCTAGTCGTGGTGATAAAAACCTAGAATTATCATCACTCAGGAAGCAGAGGCGGAAGGATCCCTGCAAGTACAGGGCCAGCCTGGGCTACATAACCAGTCCTAGTCAAGCCAGGGCTACACTTCTAGACACTTGCCAAAACAGAAAAGAAAGAGAAAAGTGAAAAATATTCACTGAAAAGTAAAATTCACAGTCGGAGCAGTGAAGGCATAACGTAAAATCCCCGTGTCGGCAGTGAGCTGTCTTCAAGATTACTCCTAAGGTCAGCAGTCTTGGCTCTTTGGAGCGGGACATCAGAAAATGATGGTTCATTTTTCTAGGTCATCTTGTCAGGTCTTAAATTAGTGCCAATAATCCAGACGGTTTCCATTATTATCCATTATTAATTATCATTAGGCCTATTGTTAGTGCAAAGGGAATATTCTAATTAAACTTTCAAGAGCTACGGGTGACGGCAGCGTTGAAAGTCCTAATATTGATTTTCAGGTAATGTTTATCTTCTGAAAACGCAATGAAGTGCTGGCCAACACAAAGCAAACAAACCTTCAGCCACATAGAATGGAAATGACCGACAGCGGGGTTCGATCAACGCTGTCTCCTAGAAGGCAACACTAAAGCATGAGCAGAAAAGCTCAGGCATCTGCAGAGCGGAGACCAGCAGCAGCAAGAAAATAAATGTGCAGAGAACGAGATTCCAGATGGCAGCAGACTGGAAGACGTGGCCAGTGTTCAGCAGCGCCCAGGGACCACAGCTGAAGTAGAACTTGATACCAAACTATCAATGGAACGAAAGATCAGCTGGGAATGTGCATGCCTGCAATCCCGGCACTCAAGAAACTGAGACAGGAAGAGTACATGAGTGTAAGACACAAGCATGGACTGCATCATTCTAGGCCAGACTAAGCTAAGAGCCTGGGGAGGGAGGCACGGAGAGGGATAAAGACAGAATCAGCACACTTAGATATGCAAGGCTCTACAAATTTTTAATCACAGTTTTTGTTTTTTTTTAAACAGATCAAATACATGGAAGCAAACACAACCCAGAATGACTGACTCTCCATTGAGCCGGAATACACGGAAAGGTAATTAGACTGTCAGAAGATGAACTACCAAAAACTACATACAAAATGAAGCCGCATTCTCTCCAGCTCCAAGGAACAATTGATCAAATCCTGACAAAAGGAAAAGGTTTTAGGGCTGGAAAGATGGCCTGATGGTTGAGAACACTGACTGTTCTTCCAAAGGACCCAGGTTCAATTCCCAGCACCCACATGGTGGCTCTCAACGGTCTGTAACTCACACATGTGATGCATAGACATATGCAGGTAAAACACAAACACACATAAAATAATTAAAAGTTTAAAAAAAAGGAAAAAGGTTTGATACGAGAAAGGAAGTATAATCCAAGTATATACATTACTCTGGTATAAATGGCGCTTGTTGTGTACAACAAAAGCAATGGCTATCAACTTAGCAAGAAGTTATTATGTATACCAAGAGAACAGATCATGTGTGCAGTGAAAAAATACACAAGAAGTTACCATGTATACCAAGAGAACAGATCATGTGTGCAGTGAAAAAATACACAAGAAGTTACCATGTATACCAAGAGAACAGATCATGTGTGCAGTGAAAAAATACACAAGTTACCATGTATACCAAGACAACAGATCATGTGTGCAGTGAAAAAATACACAAGAAGTTACCATGTATACCAAGAGAACAGATCATGTGAGTAGTGAAAAAATACACAAGTTACCATGTATACCAAGACAACAGATCATGTGTGCAGTGAAAAAATACACAAGAAGTTACCATGTATACCAAGAGAACAGATCATGTGTGTAGTCAAAAAATACACAAGAAGTTATTATGTATACCAAGACAACAGATCATGTGTGCAGTGAAAAAATACACAAGAAGTTACTATGTATACCAAGACAACAGATTATGTGTGTAGTGAAAAATACATATGCACATGCTAACTATATCCATCTTCCATTTGGATACTAATGAGTAGTATTAAAACCAGAAAAAAGTATATTAAAAATAAACTGTTGAAAATAACATGAAAGAGCAGTGTAAGAAAGTATTTGTAGTCACTGTTACCCAAATGCAGTCCAGAACCCCGCCTGAGATCCACAGTGCTATTATTTTCCTAATAAAGCTATCGTGTGGTTTTCACTTTCACTCTCCAGTGGGCAGCACACTTTTCCACAAGCTGAATACGTGACATCTTAACCAAGAGCAGCACGGACATGCAGACTCCAGCCGTCTCCTGTCGAACTGTTCACTAACACTGAGCAACTCTGGGGGCCTTCCTCTGAAACCGTTGGAGATGCTTGGAAATGTTTGAGACTCACAAAATGGCTGCGTATGTTAATGTTGTAGGTGTATTAAGTACTCTGCCTTCTTTCTAATACAGTAAATATATCTTTATATAAATCTGTGGAATGCAAAAGTTCCTTGGGTTTATGAACAATTTTTAACTTTTACTCAAGAGGTTCGGAGACCAAAATGTTTGAGAATCCCTGACTCAGAGAAACGTGGAGTTCATATCACCACGTATGGCTAGACAGCATTTCCAGCATGAAGATACTAAAGTATGCTCTGCTCAGGGAAGCCTCAAAGCAGAGTGGCCTAGTGGCCAAACTATAATATGAGACCAGAAGTGGCTAAGAAGTGAACGTAATTGCTTCTGGTTAACTTAGGGACACTCACGTAAGAATAGTGATTGTCTCTAAGGAGAGAAGGCATATTGTGAAAGAAAATAATTTTTCCAGTTGGTGGTAAAATTCTTTTCACACTGCCTGGGGTGTTATTTCAGGTACATACATTTAAAATGATCTGTCACTCAAGAGCATAAATTTTGCTGTGTGTGTGTAACTAACTGCACCAGGACCTCTAGAGTGTGTTCCCATAACATATTGCAGGGCTACTTTTTAAAACTAAATTAATCTATTGATACATATTATGTATGTTTTAGAATGCTAAAGGTTTTTAATGTTGAGGGAATCTGGAACGGAAGGGTCAGCACTGTTTTACAACGGATGCGAAGCAGGGGCATCCGGAACAGCATCCCAGAAGTCATATCCCAAAGTAGGATTGGCTGCCGGGGGCCTGAGGGCATGGCTTCTCAGTCCTGTAGTCACTGTACTGCTGATAGAAACAGAAGCAGAGAGACCTGAGGTGATTTAATCAACACAGCACTTGAGAGATCAAGCAACGTTCAAACCTGACCCACAACACTTGAGTTTCCATCACTGAACTGTATTGAAGCCCAAACTATATCCCTAGACCCATTTACTGAGGGTACTAGATAAAAAGGAGAAATATCGTTTCTTAATTCTCTTTTCCCTAATCACTAAAAAATGTAAGCTGTCATTCTATTTCCTATGCCATAGAAGACCAAGCAGAATGTCACACAGGAACACAAGAGCTTTGCTTTCCACATGAAAGGAGATTATAAAATGGTGGTCCATGTAAAGCCATTAGTGGTTCTAGCTCAATTATTGTATGAATTTGAATAAAAATCCTCATTTGCCTTTAAAGCTGTGGTATTATAGGGTATTATGTGGAGTAGCTCAGTGGTAGAGTGTGAGCTTACTCTGTGGGTCCTATAACCAAGAAATAACGATATTATAGGGTATTATGTGGAGTAGCTCAGTGGTACTGCGTGGGCTTATTCTATGGGTCCTGTAACCAAGAGAAAACTACCACCTGCAGCAGTAGAAGAAATAAGTCGACCTGATTTTTAAATGAAAACCAGAGAAAGTCTAACTTGCTTACTACGCAGAAACTCTGCTTCCTCAAGTTGCCTTTCTTGGGCAATAAGGTGCTGAGTCTGTCATGCTGTTTAACATGCCTAGCCCTGTTCTAGCTAAAAGTGCTGGGCCTGGGGACTTTTTCATACCATCCAAAAGTAAAAGCAAAAACTAAACGAGTAAAAATGACCATCTCTCAATGTCACCTTCCCTAGTTTAACAGGGGATCTTCTGGATACCACAATGATCTACGCAATTTAATTAACAACGAGAACTGAATGGTGGTGCATGCCTGTGATTCTAGGACCTAGAGACAGAGGCAGGAAGATGGCATGGGTTTGAGGCCAGTCTGGCCTACATAGTAAACTTCAAGCTAGCCTGGGTTACAAAGCAAACTCAGAAAAGGGGAGAAGGTAAGAGAGAAAATAAAATTAGCTGTTTGCTTTTTTATGGTAATTAATTTCAACCACGTACAATGGCTCAAACCTGATATCAGGGCACCCAGGAGGCCAAAGCAGGAAGAGTGCCGTGAGTTCAGAGCCAGGCTGGATTATAGTCCTGAGGTCAGCCTAGGTTACAGACTGAGGCTTGTCTCATCAAAAACTTTTAAATACTGCAATCATGTTTAAGGAAAAAAAAATAAGATTTAAGCTTTACACTCACTAAAAACAAATTTAATTTCTAAAAATTATCTGGCACTAAAAGTTAAAGCCAGGTGTGACAGATAGCACGTGCCTTTAATTCCCACACTCAGGATAGAGAGGTAGAGCACTATGAGTTTTGAGGCCAACCTGGTCTACATAGTGAGTTTCAGGGGAACCAGGGCTGCCATAGTGTGACCTTGTTTAAAAACAAAAAGTAGAAAAAAGTGCAAAATGTGAATATTAAAAATCCACCAAAGTTTATTCTTTAAGATATGGAATTCAACTACCTTGTTGAATACTTATGTAAACAAAAATGTTTATATGACTATTTCAAATTCACACCTGAATCTGTCAGCACTTTCCAGCCTGAGGCAGGAGGGAACTATAGGTCTGGGCCAGCCTAGGCAACAATAGTAAAGTCCTACAACAAAAATTAAAAATTAAAAAAAAAAGAGGTTCTAATGCCACATACAGTGTCAATTTCTCAAATGAATTTGATATGTAACTTAAAATTGCTAGTGTTAATAAACCAGACTATAAATTTATTTCAACATTAAGCTTCAGTCGTATTCACATTAGCACCAGGTCATGAATCACTCCAGGAAACCCGTGAGCATGCAAGATAGAGCAGTGAGTGTCAAGTTAGGACGCAGAATGAGAGTCAACCAGTACCAATAAGGGTCATTTTCTCATTCCTATAACTCAATTCACATTTTCCTGTTGAGGAATAAAAAGTTTATTATCAGTCTAATTTGTCCTAAAATGGGACAACTATTAAAACACTTCTTTGGTGGTGCACGCCTTTAATCCCAGCACTCGGAGGCAGAGGCAGGCGGATCTCTGTGAGTTCGAGGCCAGCCTGGGCTACCAAGTGAGTCCCAGGAAAGGCACAAAGCTACACAGAGAAACCCTGTCTCGAAAAAACAAAAAAAACAAAAACAAAAAAAACACTTCTTAGCTTTTTTTTCTCCTCCATTCAATGTCGTAGGGACTTTTAAAAATCAGCAACTCTTAAGTAAGTGTTCATTCAATGACTGGTAACACACCATGAGCTTTAAGCTTGTGAGAATAAGGATCCAAATACAGAAGTGAAAAAAAACCACAATTAGGCAAAGAGGAGGTTTTTTGTTGTTTTTTGTTTTAGTGAAGTTTTGTTTTAGTAATTTATAAAGATAGCACACCAAGTAATGAGATTCATTTTGTTAAGTGGAAAGTTTTAAAATTCGTCTGTAGGGTCACTTCTGCAACATAATCTCAAACCTTGAACTTTCAGCTATCTGTCTTGTAGAAGACATCAGTGTGAAGCTCCTGCAGAGTGAGTGCCTGGGAGACTAGCTTTACCCAGAACTAGAGCTCACTGCACGCAAGCAGGGCCCGAGTGTTTCTACGACACTCAGATAACCATCACCTTTAGACTGAAAAGCGGCAGGTCCCTTATCTTAACAGGTAGTGGATGGCCTGAATCCTTCGGTGGGAAAGTCCTTAACTCCTCCTCCAGTCTCCAGGCTCTAATTAAAGTGACACATTTAAGGGCTGGAGAAATAGCTCAGGGCGGGGGTGGAAAGCCCTTGACAAGCATGTACAAGGCTCTAGGTTCAATTCCCAGGATCACGGAAGTGGAACTCTTGCCAAACAGTTAAAGAGAGCACATTTATTTTGACCCATTTCTTTGTCCAGGATGATCTTTACTCTAACACAGTGTCACACAAAGCGATCCAAGAGACTCTAGTCAAAACACGAATTCAGAAAGCATCCCCTTTTTGAGAAAGAATGCAGCCTTTGAAGCCACTTCAAATGTTTGGGCTATGGTTTGATGAAACTGAAATGTCTCCGATTCCTGCCTCATACATTCTTCTCTGGGCATTAACACACAGGTCAAGCTTTTACAACACATAATAAACACTTGGAAGTTGAACACTGAACACATTAAATATACCTAGATCATAAATGTGTTTGAGATTTTTCTGGTTAAAAAAAAAATACTGCTATTGACATAAAACTCTTAGGTGGTAGAGCTGAATTTCATGAGTTCTTAGAGGTTTGTGATTATGCCAAGGACAATATCTGACTTTGTCCACCTGGGGAACATTTATCTTCCTGGCACTTAACTTGCCCTCCAACCAATGACAATATGCAACCTCACCCACCCTCAAAAGCCAGAGTGTCCCAGCAGAGATGTACAGAAGCAATTTATCGGTCTCCCAGAATAAAACTCACTTCAGCTATCCATATCCTCTACGGAGGCCAAGACCTAATGAATATAAATGCTGTAACTGGCTCTAGCTAGGCATGGTGGGGCATGCTTGTCCCAGTATTAAGAGGCAGAGGCAGGAGGATTGTAGCACCTTCCAGGCCAGCCTGAGCTAAAGTGAGTTCTAGGACAGCCAAGTCTACTCTATAATAAACTTACATAAGATTATGTTAATAGGTAATGGGATGCACTCTGGTTAAAGAGAGCCAAGTTCCCAGTCCCTCTACAGATCAACACGCATTTTATGTTCTCCTTCTATCCCCCCTCTAGCCTCAGAAACACCAAAACCATCACCACAAACAAAAATCTAAATTATTAAATCATTCAGTCCCGATTGTACTGTAAAAATAGAGAAAAATCAGCATAAACCAGGATCCATTCAGCCATTTTGTGACAACTCAATGTGATCTTCACTCTGGGACCCATGCTGCCCATTTTGTTGGCTCTGCAAGCAATTTACCTCTTACAATCCATCACAAGCAGCCTGTGAGGCTCGCATGAAGCAAACAAGTTGTTTTGAGGGCTGCAATTGAGAAAAGGGGGTTCATGAGCAGGTACTGCAGCAAGAATTGCTGCTTCCTCCCCGGCTCCACAGTGAGGTAAGCAAAAATGAGAACCCACTTTATTACATAATCCTCCCCTCTATTTAGTTTTTTCTTTTTTTCTTTTTTTTTTTTACTTTGGCCACTGCCTCTTAGAACGACTAAAGGGAGGGATGGAACAAATTAAGCGTGGAAAGGAAGACAGGAAATTGTCTTGTTAGGGAGAGGAGGAGGAGGTGGTGGTTGTTTTTCCCACAATTAAAACAATTGAATTATAAGCGGGGTGTGGTGCTATTTGAGTACAATCTCCACACTCCAGGAAGTGGAGACCAGAGGACCAGGAGTTCAAGGTCATCATCAGCTATGTACCGAGTTCAAGACCAGCCTGGGCCATGGGAGACCCTGACTCAAAACAAAGCCCCAAACAGCAATTTTCATTATTGCAAAAATGCAATTATATAATCCTAGACTCTTCATAGAATTTTAAAACTGAAAGAGTCCTTGCAGGCCATCTGGCTCTATCCTCTCATCTTATAAAAAAGGAAAACTAAAATTTAAGCTTTAAAAAGTCAAACAGTTGTATCGGGGCTTATTTGCAACTTCTGATACAGTAACAGTATTTTCTTTGGCATTTGCACATCCACAACAGTTTTCCAGGGTTCAAAGGAGGGCCTGTAGCCTGTATCCTAAGTGCATGCGTACCACTTCAAATTGACCTTTGTCACACAAGTCACAGGACGACAGTTCGATGCTGTGTCTGTGCCTCTATGAGCTCTGTGTCTATACGGACAGGTCTGGGAAGAGGACAAGACCGTGAACAGGAAAATGTGAAAGGAAAAGAACGCAAACTAGTTGGGATAGTGCAGTCGAAAGAAATAGCTTGTGGAATTACAGCTACTGAAAAGACAAGACGGAAACCATAATGGAGCAGGACAACTGCTTCCAGAAGGTTCTCTGCGGGGAAAGAAACAGCAGGAGAGCAGTGTTAAAAGCACAGGAATACACGTTACATACATAAGCCACTGAGGGACAGGAGGGACCAGAATTCTTAGGGCACCGGGCAGTGGATACCCAGCAGGGTAATCCTCAAGCACATTTAAACAAACAAAACAAAAACATCAACAACAAACCCTGATCCATGATTACTGTGGCCTCTAAGAGTTAACATGCTTTTCTTACGGAGTTCTGAACTACAACTAGCCGAGCCTAGCGTGGTCCTCTAGGCCAAAGGAAATGCCCCAGGCAGAACACACTAAGGCTAATTCTGTTCCCAGCCCAGGCGGTCAGACAAGGCGGCTGCCACACCAGTCGGCCCCAAGGAGCACCAGAGCATTATGTAATCACTCCGCAGCTCCGAAATGAGATCAGAAGTTCTCACAGATGTCTGTCCTTAAGGAGGCTTTGCCTTTAGCCTCCCTACTTTCATTGTAGATAAATATTGTCGTGTCCCCCTCCCCCAGAAAAGGAGAAAGAATTAAGTTATTTGTTGCAGTAACCAATTTGGCTGTGACTTCTGCGTGTCTATAAAGAAACACGACCCCACGCTGCTTAATCCCCAGTATTTTTCTTTGGACATAGAGATCAGAGAAATTAAGAAATAAAAGTATGGAGCTATAGTTACTTTGAAATAAAAAAACTAAACTATGGTGAGCACATGAGAAATCCTAAGAGCCTGAAAATGAGGTAAGACTTGCCAACAGTCTGATTCAAACCTACTCAGGTAAGTGGATTCTGAGGTTTGTCCAGCGTTTCAAACCTTTGCAACAGTGGAATGAAGGATAGAGAAATGACATCATTGGTACTTTCTTAGTGTGGGAGGAGTTAGACTTTTAAAATTTAAACAGCAGATACCTATACAATAACATTGAGAGTGTATCTTTGAAGCTGGGCATGGTTGTGCACACCTGTAATCCCAGGATTTGGGAGGAAGATGGAGGAGGCTCAGGGTTGGTTCAAGCCCAGTTTGGGCCAGGTGAGACTCAGTCTCCACAAACAAGGATCCTGACGGGAGGCTGTGGTGACTTGAGACCTTGACTACAGGCCTATTTTACATAAAATGTGCATCTGACAAGGGGATAAGATAATTGGCTAAGGCAATTTTCACCTGTGAATTCGAAACATTTTCAAGACCAAGACTGTTTGCACTGGGTTCAGGAAAACAATAGGAAAGCCAGAACCTTTGATCCTTTTAGGGAACCAGCTCAATCGTGCTATCTCAAGGGAAGGCAGTCATTTAAAAATCAACCTGATGTTTGCTTTTAACTGGAACATTTCCAGAAAACGAGTGCAAGCCGCCCAGATTGCCATTGTATTCTCAAAAATTTTTATAGGGCATTAGTGGCCTGTTTCCTAATAGTAATTTTCATTACATCATAAAAAAAAAAAAAACCCTTATTACTCGTACCAGGGACACGAATGATTGTTTTTTGAGTCAAAACTGAAACTACCCAAGTGATAATAGGTACTGAAAAGTATGAGTGAAAAATTAAGCAACATCTACAGTTAGTATCCGAAGATATCAAATGTCTGCAGCCTAAAGACGTGGCCGAAGAGTAAAACTTAGGAGACAATTATATTCATATTTAAAAACATTATTGTAAGTCACTTTAAAAGAGTGAATCCAGCGACGGCTTCCATCATGCTTATTCGGTGTTTACTGAGGATTTGGTGAAATGAGGGTGAATTTTGTAGGAGCAGGAGGAAATTCCTACGTTTGGATTCCAGGTTTCCCTTTATCAGTAGTCCCCAGAAAGACGCTGATAACATTTAAAAGTCAACTGCTGGCTACACGGAGCAGCTACAATAGTAATTACTTTCACCTGGAATATTTGTTCCACTAATAAAATCGCCACCCAGAAACTACTTCCAGAATACTGTTGTCCTCTCCCCCCCCCACCCGCCCCCAGACCCCAAGGTGAAGTTCACCTGCCAACACCGAAGGCCATTTGTAGGCAAAAGAGTTTGTAAAAGAAACTGGCTTCTAAAATTAAGATGCTTACAGTCGCTGGACTTAGTCCAAGTGCTGTTCAGCCTAGAAACGAAAGTAGGAAACAACAGAGGTTTAGGCTTGTTATGATGTCAGCCATTTTAGGCACAGTATTTATCCTGGAAGAAAGTGCCAAACTCGGCGGTGGCGGGGCCAGTCGCTGCAGGTCCCCCGGCGACCAAACCAGGTGCAAAAGCAGCCGGAGCTCGCACACCTCTGCAACTGTCCCCGCGGGGGTCGCCAGGGCCGAGACCCCGTCCCGCCCGCGACACACGCACCACGGTACCCGGGAGCGGAGGGCCGCTCGGGGCACCCGTCCCCTCCGCAGGGACCCCGCCCGCGACCCCAGCCCGGACCTTGCAATCCACCGCCACGGCATCCGGGGGGATGATGAGCGCCTCCTCGCTGCTCTTGGGCTCGTCCTTCTTGGCCTCCTTCTGGGCCAGCGCCGAGTTGAACGTCACCTTCACCATGGTGCGGCCTGGGGCGCCCGGCGGGCGGCGGCGGCGAAGGCTGGGGTCGCGAGCGGCGGGATCCCGGCTGCGGGTGCAGCCTAGTCGGCCGAGCTCGGGGCGCGACTCTGCAGCGGAGGAGCGGACTGCGCGACAGCAGCAGCGGATCCGAGCAGCTCGGTTCCCGGCCTCGCAGCTGGGGCACGGGCGCGGGGAGGGGCCCGGAGGGGCGGGGCCTGTGGGGCGGGGCGGGGCCTAGCGCGGGGCGGGGCCTGGATCCACGCCAGACCCTCCCTGGGCCCCCACGCTCCCCGGGAATCTGGCCAGGTTTTGTGGAGGGCGCGCCTGGTTGAGCTAGGACTTGTTGCCCCTCTGGGCTGCCTGGATTTTCCGGTTCTGAATTCACTTCCAACTAGTTGACCTCTGGCGGGGACTCAGTGTGGCTGGTTGATAAGAAAATGGGGTGAACTCTGCTGCTTGGCTGCATAGGATAAGTTAACCTCTGATAGCACCCCCCCCCCAGTCTCTTCGATTGTGAGGCCCCAAGGCCGTGGAATTTTTGTGTGAGAAAATAAAATAAATTAATAAAATGAAAATTCCGTTTACTCATTTCTTAGCAAGCGTCTCAGTAGAGCATAGGAATATTTGAAGCACTGTGTCCTGGTGGTGATCTGACTTATCTCCCACAGACCTCACCCTAAGGCGTTGCCTGACTCACGAGGCTGGTCTTTTCTTCCTCCCTCCAGAGGTCAGTGCCAGCCTGGACCAAGTCCTGCCTGCCTAGTCCCAATCTAATGATAAGGAACCCTCTTTGGCGATTTGTATTCCTGAATCGCACACCAGTAAAACATATAGCAACCATGCTCATTTGTAAAAACCAAGTTAAAAAAAATATATATATATATGTATATGTATATGTGTGTGTGTGTGTGTGTGTGTGTGTGTGTGCACGCACCAGGCCAATCTGTGATTTGTGACAATGTACTTAGGGTAAGTCCTTATTTTTCTTCAAAATAAGAAAGGCTCCATTGAAGACTTATGACTGACAGGAGACACCGGTCCATACTCCTGCTGGGTCTTCACCTATGTCAGCAGATGTTCCTGTGGTCAAATGGTTGGTCCTATACCCTTCTGAACACCATCATCCTTGTTCACCAAGAGTTGTGCCTGTTGGCCAGAAGGTTCCTGCTGTGTCATTTCTGGCCTAGGTAAACCTTGAAGAAATCAGGTGAGCCTGGGATTCTTGAGTACTTGACTCTGTTCAAGGAGGGAACTATGTTTTAAAATCTCCATAGAATTCTGGATCACAAATCCCCGAGAAATTGCTCTTGAGAATAACCTAGGCTGAGAAAGAAACCCAGTCTAGACTTTAACATGTCTTTGGTATTTTGAGATTCCAGTCAAAATGAAATAAGCATGGGAAAGAGCTGTGTTCCAGCTCTGACCATTTCCACAGGAGCTGATTGGCAGGATTCTCAGCAGCTTATTTAAATTCCTTCAACTGGAGTCACTTGGTCGAAGGGCAATCCTGTGGTGTTCAAAATGCCAGCTGGCTTATGACAGCTGGAATGCAGCTGGGCACGGTGTCAAACACCTTTAGTCCCAGCACTTTGTAGGCAGAAGCAGGTAGGTCTCTGTGAGTTTGAAGCCAGCCTGGTCGACATAGCGAGTTCAAGGCCAGTCCAGGCTGCATAGTAAGACCCTGTTTCAAAACAGCAACAACAGAAATGAAAAAAAAAAATGGAATCTAATACCACAAAGTTGACTACTGCCCCTAACTCCCTCATTTCATAGATTTCACAGACATTATAATTGAAGACCGAACAGTTCTGGAAGCAAAACCTATAGGATAAAATTACAAGTTACTTGAAATACCTTAATCTCCACTTTTTTTTATTTTTAAAGATTATTTATTTTGTGCATATGAATGTTTTGCCTGCATGTATTTATGTGTATCACTTGTGTGCTTGTGCCCGGAGGAAGTCAGAAAAGTGAGTCAGATCCTCTGGAACTGGAGTTACAAATGGTTGTGAGCCACCACGTGGGTGCTGGGAACCAAACTCAGGTCTTCTGGGAGAGTAACAAGTGCTTTTAACCACTGAGCCGTCTCTCCAGCCCCATATCTTTACTTTTAGTTCTAGAATCGAGCAGAACTCCATTCCATGAAAGAGGAGGTGAGGGAGTGGTTGGTTTTATAAATAGAAAAAAAAAAATCTGAAGAAAGCTTTCAAGAAACAAGAAGCAGAATGTCATTTCAAAGTCACATTCAAGGTAGAGACAAGGAAGCAGAACAACAGAATCAGAGCTAACTGGTTAATATTAGGTCACATGGGGTCAAATACACTACTACTAATAATAGAGACTATACCTGAGTTAGTCAGTCCTGGAAGAGGACACAGTTCCCTCCAGAAGTGAGTTTTATTAGACATCAAATAGTACAGTCCATTAAAAAGCAGGGCCTCACAAGGAGGAGACTTCCCTTTCAAACATGGAGAGGTGCTTCCTCAACGAGAGTAAAAAACCGGAATGAGAAGGGGGAGCTGCCATGAGAGGGAAGCAGGCAGGGAGGGGGCTGAGGAGCCTCTTCAGAGACCAGCCTGGCCTAAGGAGGCCTTTCAGACACCCCAGAGCAAATCCCAAGAGCAAAGGAAATAACAGACTCTTCTACGTTTTTTTTGGGGGGGGGGGGGCGCTGAGAAGTTTTGCATCATGTGACAAAGAGCATGGAGGACTCAGGTACCTGTTAGGACCACAGTAGGGGGCTCCTGCTCAGTATGAGAGTGTCTTAACTCAAGGTGACTGGGCCTGATCTCTTTAGGCTGTACAATCTTGCCTCGTAAGAGTAACCTCTGTCTTTTAAAGGGTTTCTTTCCCTTTTGTGTAAAGAAAAAGAGGAAAAAGGAAAAAAAAGTTCACTAACATGACTGTTGGAATAGGCCCGTTGGAGAAATTTGGGCTGTTGTTATCTTCAATCCTAATCTCTCAAGGTCAAATAATTTCCATAGTGACATGGAACTTCCCTGTAAATTGACTCCATTTTGATTTTCAGTACCTTTTGTAGGAGCTTACTCTAAAACAAGGTCTTCATGTAACTTTTTTTGTTTTTTTGTTTTTTTTTTTTTAAAGAAATGTTTATTTGTATGTAGATAGGAAGATGGGCATCCATATGCCACAGTACACCTGTGGGGGTCAGAGGATAACTTGCAGGAATTAGTTCTCTCCTTCTCCCTCGTAAGATCTAGGACTGAACATCAGGCTTGTCAGCAAGTGTCTCTACCCCCTGAGCCATCTCACTGCCCCTCTAAATTTTTACTAAAACCTTCTGTTCTGGTTAGTTTTGACCGACAACTTGACTCAACCTAGAATCACCTGGGAATTATCTAGATCAGGTTTGACTGTAGGTGATTGTCTTACTTACTAATTGATTCAAAAGGACCCAGGCTATTGTGGGTGGCACCATTCCCTAGGCGGTTTCCTGAACTGTATAGGAATTGAAGAAGGCTAGCTGAGCAGAAACAAGCGGGCACATGCATGTATTTGTTTCTCTCTGCTCTTGACTGCGAATGTCATGTGACTAGAAGCTTTGAGCTTCTGCCTTGACTTGATGAATGGTCACCTGGAATTGTAAACCAAGTAAACCCCATCTCCCCTAAGTTGCTTTTGGTCAGAGTATTTATCAACAGAAATGAAACTAACACACATTCATAGTTCTTTCTATGTCAGGATGAAGCCATAGAAAAGTCTCCAAAGCATTCGACAGTAGATAGACTTAGAGAAGAAAGAAAGTTCTTTCTGAACAAGACCATTTATTACATTGCTTAGGAAACTGAGGCAAAGGAAAAGGCAGTATGGTTGACAGAACCAGAAAGCCTCCACTGCCCAGGACTTTTATTTTAGAGGGCTTGTGAATAAAAGGCCATTATTTTGTGTGGTAGCAGTGAGCAACGGGGTAAAAATCAGTTGGCCGACAGTCTGGGAATAATCTCTGGGTTTTGCTTCTCTGGTTTGATCTGGTGTGTCTACAGAGCTGTGTAGTGCATAACAACACAGATAATAAAGAAGCTGGCTTGAGACCAAACATAGCAAACCCAGTCCCGTGATTTAGAAAGTTGGCTTGTTGACCCTGTAAACCAAGGGGTGGAGGGGGAGGAAAGTAAATGACTCAACAGAAAGCTGAAAACATAGACCTAAGTTGCCATTAACTACCCCATGGAAAGGGCCAGTCTCAGAAGGACTTTGTTTTCCTTTTTCATGTGAATCTGCTTTTAAAGTGATACTCACTTCACATTTCACCAGGATCCCCGCTTGCTTATTCTGGTTAACTGGGAGGGAGGCTAATGTGGGGAACTAAATTCTAGAATCATAATTCACTTAGATTTGTGCAATGTGCTTGGGCTGTTTCATTTCGCTGTTGCTTTTAGAAGTTCTTCCCATTCCCTTTCCCTCTGTTCTTTCTCAAGACAGCACCTCCCTCCTCTGAGAAGCTTTGAAGTTGCGCAGGACGATTAAAGAACATCTTTTGCAAACATAGTACCCTTGGTGAAACAACATCACTGAATATGCCCTTTGAAATGTGTTCTTGGCACCTGCCCTCCGGCCCCAAGTGTGGCTTTAGCTAGGCAGCTTATGGCTTTGTCTCAGCTTTCAAAAGGAAGTGCCTCTTCTAGGTTACAAGAACTCTTCAACTTGCCTCTACAGAGACGCCAACACTGCTCTTGTCTCTGTAACACTGGCTGTCCTTTTCTGCTTATAAATTTCTTACCTCCCAAAGTTCTATCTATTATCTACTCCTTGAATGCTTTTTAAAATTTCTATGATAGCAGTTTCTGTTGTCATTGTTTGGTTGTTTTTTGTTTATTGTTGTTTAGTCTTTTGAAACTGGGTCCTGCTTTGCACTTTTGACTATCCTGAAAGCTCTCTCTACAGCCCAGGCTGACCTCAAACCAACAGTTCTCCTGCCTCAGCTTCCAAGTATTGGAATTACAGGCATGAGCCACTATGCTTACTTAGTATGTCTTGTTTTGTTTTGTTTTAAGAAAGGGTCTCTCAGCCGGGCGGAGGTGGTGCATGCCTTTAATCCCAGCACTCAGGAGTCAGAGTCAGGCGGATCTCTGTGAGTTCGAGGCCAGCCTGGTCTATACAGTGAAATCCAGGACAGGCACCAAAACTACACAGAGAAACTCTATCTTGAAAAACAAAACAAGAGAGAGAGAGAGAGAGAGAGAAGCCCTCTGTGTAGCCCTGGCTGTCCTGGAACTCTATCTAGACCAGCTTCTGCCTCTTGAGTGCTGGGATTAAAGACATGCGCCATCATGCCTGGCATATACCTTTGGTTTTCTTTTTTGTGATGGTCTTACTATGTAGCACAGCCTGGCCTCGAACTCCTTCCTGATTCACCTGCCTTCACCTCCATGGTAGCATCATACACAGCTTATAGCTGTTACTTAAGCTTAAAAATAGTTCATTGTTGGGGGGGTGAAGAGATGGCTCAACAGTTAAGAACACTTGTCGCTCTTGCAGAGGACCTGAGTTCAGTTCCCAGCACTCTCCCAACCACCTGTAACTCCAGCTCCACAGAATTTGACACTCTCCTCTGGCACCTGCACTCATGTGTAAATACTCCCCTCAACACACACACACACACACACACACACAAAAAAAAAAAAAAAAATTAAAAATTGAATGAGTAAAAAAAAAAAATAACATTTTCTACAATAAACTCACTAAATGATTGTCCTCCTTAAGATTATTACTGGAATTTGGGTAGCAAAAGATAGAGTTTTAACCAGGGGTGATGGTGCTCCCTCGCTCGCCTTTAATCCCAGCACTCGGGAGGCAGAAGCAAGCAGATCTCTGTGAGTTCCAGGACAGCCAGGACTACACAGAGAAACCCTGTCACCAAAAAACAAAAACAACGCCCCCCCCCAAAAAAAAGATAGGGTTTTGGAAGCTCCCAAAGGCAAGGCTAGCCTGTCCCGATAAACCAACTGAAGAGATCAGTGAGGAATCATGACAAGCAGAAAGAAGAAAGCTTATCAGTGTGGCCACCTTACAGCGAAGAACAGATAAAGATGTCAAGTGATCTCCACCTTAATCCTTGGGGTACTGATACGAACTTTAGGTTTAAATAGAGGAGGAATTAGGGCGAGGGAATATGAGGTGTACATAACTAAGCAGGGCTGACCAAGCTGTGGTCATGTGCATTATTGCCTCTGCAAGATGGTCCAGAGGCGTGCTTGAGAGGAAAGAAGATGATGCTCCGGAGACCTTTAATTCTACTTTAGTGTGCAGCTTCTCCCTCATGGGTAATTGCCTTCATCTTTGGGGGCCATGTCTGTCTGTAAGGCCAGGGTCTGTAAGGTATTGCTCTTCCTGGAAATGAAGGTAGGCTTAGGAGAGTGACTTATCTCTGTATCTTAAATTTTAAAAGAGGCTGAGCTAGGTTAAGTAGGCAGAGTTAAGTCGGAATGTGAGCCAAAGTAAAAGAAACAACAGACACCAAAACCAACGTCAGGAATGCTGGGCTTTCATTTTCACCCTCCCCTTTTCCCTTCTTCTTTATGGTCTAATGTAGCCCAGACTAGCCTTGAACTTGCTATTTAGCCAAGGATGAGTTTGAACTTCCTGATCCTCTTACCTCTACCTCTGGAATTGTAGGTGTGAACCACTGTACCAGCTGTATGCAATGATGGGGGTCAAATCCAGGATTTAGTGTATGCTAGGTGTGATGACGATTTTTGATTGTCAACTTGACTACATGTGAAATTAACTAAAACCCAAAAATGGCTGGGCACACCTGTGAGAGATTTTTTTTTCTTAATTAAATCATTTGAGGTGAGAAGATTCATTTCTAATCCAGATCTTTTGAGGTAGGAAGACTCACTTCTAATCTGGGCCGCACCTTCTTCTGGAAGCCTATATAAGGACATGGAAGAATGAAATGTTTGCTCTTTGCCTGATTGCTCTTGCCTCACTAGAAAATCTATTCCTTCACTGGCATTAGAGTGTACTTCTTCAGAATTCCAGCTTATACTGAAGACTATCTGAAACATCCAGCCTCATAGATGGAACAACGAATGGGTTCTTGGACCTTCTGTTCTTAGTCAGCCATTGTTGGGTTAGCCGGACCACAGCCTATAAATGATTCTAATAAATCCTCTTTTTATATATAGAGAGATTCAGTCTCTACGTTAGTTCTGTTACTATAGAGAACCTGACTAATGCACAAGGCAGGCAATCTACCAACTGGGATGTCTTTAGTTATCTTATGGGCCCAAGTGAAGAACCTTTTTTTTTTTTTTTTTTAAGCTTAAGCAGCTTCTAAGGGCTTTCTTCAGAATCTTGGCCGGCAATAGCTATGTGATGGTTGGTGTTGTTGACGTGCCAGGATCTAGACTTACCTGGAAGACGGGCCTCTTGGTATGCATGTGGGAGATAATCCCAATTACATTAATGGATGTGGGAAGACTCGCCTTAACTGTGGGCCGTACCATTCCTGGGCAGGAGACTGTATAAAATGGAGGAAGCCACCTAAGCACTCTTTCCTTTTTAAATTCTTCTTCTTAAGAGATTTTCTATTCATTTTACATACCAACCACAGATCCTCGTCTCCTGCTTCCTCTTGACTCCAGCTGCAGTACAGCTCCCTCCAGCTCCAGACACTGTGATTACCCCACCACCATGGACTGTCACCCGGAACTGGGAGCCAAAGTAAACTCTTCTCCCATAAGTTGTCTTGGTCAGAGTATTTTACCACAGCAACAGAGAAAGAAAAAACTAAAATAATCCCAAACCCTTTTTAGAAGTGTCCTAATAATAAACGAAGATCTCTTTGAATTCAAATGCTTATGGAATTTGGGAGGGTTTTTTTTTATTTTGTTTTGTTTAATTATGAAAAGACTAGATCTCTTCCATGTTGAGTACTTTAGTTGTCATTTCATGATTTCCCCTCATCCAGTGTCTACTGTGTCCATATTTAGGATTTATTTCTTTGCCATTGGAAGAGAAGAAGAACAAAGTGGAGAAAAATGATTAAAAGCAAAAAAACAAGACAAAACAAATAAATAAAACCAAAAGAATAAAGACACAAGACCAGGTATGGTCATGCATGATTCCCAGCCCTTGGGATGTAGAAGCAGGAAGATCAGGAGTTGAAAGCCAGCTTCTACTGCCAAGGAAGTTTGAAGCCTTAGGAGACTCTGTCTCAAAAAACAACAATAGCAACAAAATCAGAAAAGTGGAATATCACAAAAATAGGTGGTGGTCCAAGAGACCCAGGGCTTCCTGTGTCTTATTTAAACATCAACGTACTTCATATTTTCACTGGTTGGTTATCTTTGTATGCATAGGAGAGTGATTGCTGGACCCAACCTCCTGCTGGATATATAAGTCCTTAGATGTTCAAATCCTGTAGATAAACTGGTATGGTATTTGCATATAACCTTTTCATGTCTTCTTGTACTCAACTATGCAGCAAGCTTAAGCTAATCTAATGGATGTCAGTAGACTATAAATACTGATGGTGCCATCTTGTTAATGAATAGTACAAGAAGAAAAGGCATGTACAGGATCAGTAGAGATACAGCATTAAAGAAATACATACTTTCAATATGCCATTGATTGACTTTACAGATAGGGAATTGTTGGGAGCTGTGCGGTCTAGTTTTGGTCCAGTATGTGAGTGCTTGTCTCCAGATGAGGCAAAAGCCCATAGGGACAGTCTCATTGGGCAAGGACGAGAGGACTTTGGGACAGTGCAGAATACTGCTGGGACCACTCGGCCTGCATGCTCTCTTCTCTCTCATAATATTGATGATTCTCTGGTGATTTTAGTGTCATTTTGTCAATCATACATGGGACAGATGTGATCATTCCTGGAAACCCCATTTTTTTCTCGAATATTTTCCCCTAAAATTCTTTGAGATCTGATGCTTCTCAGGTTTCTTGTCTAGGGATGCCTGCTGTCACTTTGGACCCCAGAAGCTGTTCTAATTCAGTGCTGACAGGATGGAAGGCAGATCACCCCTGTTTCTATAAATACGTTTTGAATGAGATTGTTGTTCTTGAAATGTGTGCCTGTATCAATCCCCTTTTAGTTTGGTAAAGACAGGATGTACCTGACTCGATATTTGGCCAAGCAAACAAAATGGTAAGTGTTGTTTTGGTTTAAAGATGTTTTGATGTAAAAGCTGGGAGAAAACAGACCTGACAAATTTGTTTTTGCCGCAGATTATCGTTGGAGGATGGGAAAAACTTGTTTGTTAGTATGTAAAAACTAGCAAAGGAAGCCTTGCTGACCATGTCTGCGGTGCTATGCCAGGTCCCAGACGTTAAATTGGAAATTCAAAACGGCCGTCTTCTTCCCCTTCTCTAATCCCAGCACTAGGGACATTTTTACTTATTCATTTCTCTAGCTCTGAGTCTGGGTATGGTTGGTCTCAGGAAAGAAGGTATTTATGTATAAGTATAAAACTTAGGGCACAGGAACTAGCATATTTCATAGTATAGAAATGTAATAAGAACTAAATCATAAAAATCTCAGCGCACACTCGGGGAAACTAAGGCAGGAGTGTTATGGGAACCGACAGGGACAGCTGCCCATAGTGACGGTCTGGTAACAGAAATCAGCAACCCAGGAAGCCCGGGCTGGTTAGCCTACTGTGCGGCTCAGTGCGACTGTGGAGATCGAGGCCTGTGCTACCTTAGTGAGCCTGAGAGACAGACTGGAGCCCTCTCCGGGGCCAGAGGCCGGGACGCCCCCAAATAGGTCAGTCTAACTACCCTTCGGCTGACTCAAACGTGAGTTTGGCTTGCCCACCTAGCATGGGACCCAGGCTCTGCTAATAGCAAGTGTCCCAGCCGCCCCCAAGGGACGCTAGGTTTGGAGATGACCCGGTAGTGGAGGCTTTGAGAGAGACACTGTACTACGGGTACTACAGCGCTAGCAGTGACCAGATGCCGTAAAACTCCAAACCCAGCGGCCCACATGGATTACGTGCAAACTGGGTGGCTGATCCCGGACCAAGAGGCAGCGTGATGCTAGTGATGGATCTGAGATTCTTCGCAAGTAGGGCCCTTTTAAGTGTGTCCTGCTGCAGAATATTTAAAGACTTAGGAATGTGAATGTTTTTCTCGGAATTCCGATGCCCCTTCCCCGCCTCAGGACCCGAACCCAGGCTGCGGCTGGACCCGCAGCAGGATGTGGAGGAGTGATTATATTATATGTGGTGGTTTGAGTAGGAATGGCCCCCATAGACTCATGTGTTTGAATGCTTGGCCCATAGAGAGTGGCACTATTAGGAAGGGTGGCCTTGTTGGAGTAGATGTGGCCTTGTTGGAGGAAGTTTGTCACTGTAGAGGCAGGCTTTGAAGTCTTACACATATGTTCAAGCTGGGCCTAGTATGGCACACCGTCCTCTGCTGCCTGCGGATCAAGATGTCTGTCTGTATGTCACCATGCTTCCCACCATGATTACAGAGGACTAAACCTCTGAACTGTAAGTCTGCCCCAATTAAATATTTTCCATTATAAGGACTGCTGTGATCATGGTGTCTCTTCACAGCAATAGACACCCTGACCAAGATACTATACAAACCAACTGTTAGTAATATGACATCAGACTTTAGAATACATGACTGTAGCCTTGGTAAGGTTTCTTTAAAAAGGAGAAAGGACTGAGCCAGGAAGAGGGTAGCCTCAGCAGGCAGAAGATGTCTGCTGAGTACTTACAGGAATCATGGCTAGCAGGAGCCATTGGGCTGCATGTTGTGTGTTAGGTTTCCAATATACTGCAACAAAATACCTGAGATAATCAGCTCAGAGAAAAGAAAAGATATTGGACATTTCAGTCCACAGTTGGCTCTGTTGCTTTAGGGCCTGGGTCCAGGCATCATATCACAGCAGAAGCATGTGGTTGAGAAAACTCCTGGGAAGCTAAAAGTGATAGGATGAAATCAAGCTCCTATAATTCCTTCAAGGGCTTGTCCCCTATGACCTAAACCTTCCCACTAGCCCCCTTCTCTTAAAGGCTCTCCTACTTCCCAGGTGGCACTTTTATAAGAAGACTATTAAGTGATATATGTTGCTTCCTGGCAATGTTTTCAATGATCTAACTGCTAAATAACTTAAAATTAATATGTCTAGAGCCATTTTGAGAGTGATTTAACATAGTGTAACCACGGTGTGGTGGGCTGCACACAGCTCTCTATATTTATATGTATCTTGTGTGTCTTATATTTTGTGTATTCCAACGAATGACACACAAGGTACATATGTAATTTAAATCTAAATCAAAATAGAAAAAATGTTCTAAGCAGAAGTTTAAAAATAACAACAACAGAAAAAATAATGGCTGGCTTGGGAAGCAGAAATTTCTGGAAACTGTAAACTTGAAGTCTTGTGTTCTCAGACCTAATAGCCAGAGGACTTTGTTTTGTGTTCAAACAGTGTTCCAGCTAATAGAATCAAAATGCTGGAAAACAGCTCAGGCCTCTTATATGTCTTTTGCTGCCTAGTCCAAAACAGGTCATGCTGTAAGGAAATACAAAGGTCATGCATTTTAGGGGGCTTTCTCTCTCTCTCTCTCTCTCTCTCTCTCTCTCTCTCTCTCTCTCTCTCTCTCCTTCCTTCCTTCCTTCCTTCCTTCCTTCCTTCCTTCCTTATCACAGGAAAATTACTTTGACATTATCAGTCAACAAACATTTTCAAAACTCAAAGGAATAACAGAACTACTTTGGTTTCCTGCAGAGCTGTAGACAGTGGCAGGTGTACATGGACCAAAAGTAAGAGATCTTTCCAGCATGTGACCCACATGACTCGTTGCATCTGGTCGTAGTTACTGGGTAATGTGGTGGTTCGGATGAGATGTCCCCAGCAATCCTGGGCATTTGTATACTTGATCCCACCATTTGGGGAGGTGTAGGAGGTGTGGCCCTTGCTGGAGGAAGTCTGCAACTGGGGAATTCAGATGTAAAGAATTTCAAGAACCATTTCTGGTTCACTCTTCCTATGCGGGTGGTTGAAGATGTGAGACCTCAGCTTTCTGGTCCTGCACCTGTGCC
This sequence comes from Peromyscus eremicus, assembly GCF_949786415.1. Classification (NCBI taxonomy): domain Eukaryota; kingdom Metazoa; phylum Chordata; class Mammalia; order Rodentia; family Cricetidae; genus Peromyscus; species Peromyscus eremicus. Next base: position 48,915,477 of record NC_081425.1, on the reverse strand, counting down.
TTCTTCCCCCTGCCATCATGGACTCTAACGTTGGGGAACTATAAGCCCAAATAAATGTTTTCTTCTATTAATCACCTTGTTCACTGGGTGGTGGTGGCACACAGCTTTAATCCCAGCACTAGGGAGGCAGAGCCAGGTGGATCTCTGTGAGTTCAAGGCCAGCCTGGTCTACAGAGCGAGATCCAGGACAGGCATCAAAACTACATAGAGAAACCTTGTCTTGAAACACCCCCCCCAAAAAAAATCACCTTGCTCATAGTATTTTATCGCAGCAATAGAAAAGTTAATGATACAGGTAAGAAACACACACATAAAGCAGTGTAATTCTTGGGATTAAAATTAGGAAGAGAAGTGGAGAGGATCTGGGAGGAGTTGAGGGAGGGGAGACTGTAATAAGAATAGATTGGATAAAAGAAATCTATTTTCAATTGAAAAGAAACAACAGTAAGAGCTTTATTCCACTCTTAGTTTTTATAGCTACAGGGTGGTGATATAAGCTATGCACGGACACTCTGGAGGCTGTTTCTATTTAACTCTGGGACCATTTCCTAGATCAGCATCGATGTCTGAGTCTAAACTGTCTCTCATAGTCCCAGCCACTAGATGACTAGACGCCAGTTCTTAGAATCATTTCCTGTGCTGTTGGAGTTCTTTCTGAAAGTCCTTGTCTATATTTAATGTGTTTTATCTGTTATTTTCCTGTGGCAGATTCAAAGCTTTATATATCAAAGTCTTTGATCTGTATTGTGGTGGCTGTTTTTGTGCAGGGCTAACGATGACGATCAAGCTTTATTCTACCTACGGAAATCCAGTTCTCCCAGGACCGTTTGTTACAGAGGTGGCCTCTTCATCAGTGCGTACTTCACAGCTTTTGTGAAAAAGGAGATGGCTAAAACTATAGGTCTGTTTCTGGGACCTCTGTTGTATTCCATTAGTCTGCATGTTGATTCTTGTGACAGCAGCATGCTGCTTTTATTACTGCTGCTCTGTTACGTGTGGTGAAATTAAGTATTGTGACGCCACCAGCATTGTTCTTTCTGCTCAGGCTTGCTTGAACTACTTATGACCTTTTGTGCTTGCCTATGAATTTTAGGACTTTGCTGGGCATTTGCTGACTCTGTAGATGGCTTTCGGTAATGCAGCCATCCTCACAGTATTAATTCTGCCTATCCATGAGCATGGGAAGTCTTTCCACTTCCGGGGTCTTCTTCCATTACTTTCTTCAGTGTCGTAGAGTTTATATTGTAGAGGTCTTTCAGCTTCTAGTGAAGTTTATTCTTAGGTACTTTCTTTATGTGCGTGCATGCGCGCGTGCATGTGTGCATTTGCATGTCGAGGTCACAGGACAAACTCAGGTGGTAGTTCTTGCTTTCCACCTTGTTTGAGGCAGGGTCTATGTGTTGTTTGCAGCTGTCCTGCTTACAACAGGCTAGGTGGCCCCTGAGCTTCCGGGGTTCTCCTGTCTCTGCCTTCTACCTTCCCTTAGGAACACTGAGATCGTAGGCACGCACTGCTGTACCCAGCTTTGCATGGGTTCTGTCTGCATTCTCAAATTCAGCTTGTAAGAAGTTTACTGAGAACTTGTCCATGCTTCTCTGTTCTCATGGAACCTGGTGTATAGTTTTCTTGTTTTGTTTTGTCATTATTAAGTTTTAGTATGAAGGTAAGGCTAACTTCAAAGGAAGAGTTTGGTGGTATTCTTCTCTTATTGTTTTATGGAACAGTTAAAGGGCTGTTTGGCTTAGTTATTTTTTAAAGACTTGGTGCAATTCAGCAGTGACTCCAGGGCCTTTCTTTGCTCAGAGACTATTTTTTTTTTTAAGTTCAATCCTGTTGATTGTGATGGATATGTTTAAACTGTTTATATCTTCTTGATTTCGCTTTGATTATCTGTTATCTTAGTCGGTGTTCTGTTGCTGCAAAGAGATACCATGACCTCTGCGACTCTTATAAAAAAGAAAGTATTTAATTGGGGTGGCTTACACTTTCAGAGGTTTAGTCCATTGTCGTCATGGGAGGAAGCAAGGTGGCACTCAGGCAGACACAGTGCTGCAGACACAACTGAGAGTTCTCCATCTGGATCTGCAGGCAACAGGAAGAGAGAGAACAGGCCACACCCAGTGACACACTTCAACAAGGCCACGCCTCTTAATCCCTCTCAAGTAGTGCCACTTCCTGATGACCCAGCATTCAAATATATGACCCTATGAGGGCCATTCTTATTCAAGATACCACATCTGTGTTTGGCCTTTATTCCCTTCTAGATTTCCCAGATTTGAGGAGTGTCAGTTTCCAAAGTATTCCTGAATGGTTCTCTGGATTTCACTGGCGTCTTTGGCAAGCTCCTCTTTTCAAACCTGCTCTCATTGGCTTGAGTGTTCTCTCTCTTGGCTTGCCCGGGAGCTTATCAAGCTCTTTCATTTTTCTAAAACTATCTCCTTCATTTGATAAGTTGTCCTATATATTATCCCTTCAGTCTCAGTTTCATTAAATTTTTGGCCTTTATATAAATAGTTTGTTATTTATTGTTGTATACTGCTTTTGAGTTTGGATTGTTCTCTTTTAAAACCATTCTTGCCGGGCAGTAGTGGTACATGCCTTTAATTCCAGCACTCGGGAGGCAGGGGCAGGTGGATATCTGAGAGTTCGAGGCCAGCCTGGTCTACAGAGTGAGTTCCAGGAAAGGTGCCATGGCATACATTTGGAGATCAGAGAACAGGTTGCTGGAGTCAGTCCTCTCATCCACCACATATGTCCTGGGGATCAAACTTAGGTTGTCAGACTTGGTCACAGGTACCTGTTCCCCAGGGAGTCATCTCACTAGCCCCTGGCTGACCTGAGTCTGATGCTCAGAATCCATTGTGAAGGGAGAGAACAACACTGGCAAGTTGTCCTCTGTCTTCCATGTGTGTGCTTTGTCTTGCCCATGCATGTACACACACACCACTTAAAAATAAAAATAAATAATCTTATTTCCTCATCTTTTTAAAAAAGATAATGTTCCTGGAATATAGTGATTTTGGTAGGCAGTTGTTCCATTTCAGGCTTTGAATATATCATGCCATGCTTTCCTGGATCTTAGCATTTCAGATGAGAGACCCGATATTTATTCTGATGTGTGTCCTTTGTAGGTGAGTTCAGGTTTTTCCTTTACAACTTTGAATAGATTTTTTTGCTGTTTTGTTTTGTTTTGTTTTGTTTTTTAGAAATTTATCTTTATTTAGTTACCTTGTGGGGAGTGAGGGCATCCACGCCACAGGATGTGTGCAGAGGTTGGAAGACAACGTTGTGGAGTGGGTTCTCTCCTCCACCTTTATGTGGTTTCTGGGGTAGAACTCGGGTTGTCAGATGAGCAGGGCAAGTGCTGCTTCCCCTGTGAGCTGACTCGCGGGCCGTTTCTCTGCTTTGCATTCTGACTACTTGACTACAGTGTGTCCTGGGGTTCTCTGGCCATGCAGATCTGGGGTTCTCAATGCCTCTGGTGTTTGTTTGTTTCTTCTTCTGCATTTGAAATTGTTTTTTGCTATAATTTTATTGACTAGGTTCCCTGCTTTTGGTTTTCATATCTGTTCCTTCCTTAATTGCATGCATTCTTGAGTTTCTTCTCCTGTTGTATCCAGATGTCGTGGTCATACTCATTTGTTTTGTCTGTCTGTTTTTCCTTTTACTGATGTTTGAACATGGTGCTTCATCTCCCGTGCCCTCCACCTCTGCCCCTCTTTCTTTCAATTTGGTGGATTCTGTTGATCATGCTTTCCCGTGTGTCATTTGATTCATTAAGTTTTAAGCTCTTCTTTGGCAACATTTCCAGATTTTTCCTCCTCAGCTTCCACAATCCTCCCCCAAAACCATCCTGGTCAGGTCTGTCACAGCACAGCACACTCTCTGGCACCAATTTCTATCCTAGTTTTTAGTTTGCTGTGATAAACATCATGACCAAAAGCAACTTGGGGAGGAAAGGATTTATTTCATCTTACAACTCTCAGTTCCCAGTCTGTCACTGAGGAAAGTCCGGGCAAGAGCTCAAGGCAGGAACTGAAGCAGAAACCATGAAAGAATGGAAAGCAATGCTGTTAGCTTGCTCCTCATGGCTTGCTTAGCCTGCTTTCTTACGGCACCCAGGACCACCTGCCCAGTGGCAGCAGTGCTCCCAGTGAGCTGAGCCCTCTCGTATCAACTGTCAATCAGGAAAACGTACCACAGGCTTGCCCACAGGGCGGTCTGGTGGGGGCGTTTTTTCCATTGAGGTTCCTCTTTCAAAATGACTTCAGCCTGTGTCAAAGTGACATAAAACTAGCCAGTACAGTCTTGGATCACATTCGTCGGCTCTGTGCCCTCTTTCAGGTTAGCCATCATGTTTTTTAACTAGTAAACTTTAAAATGTTCTGCTCACGTTTTAATATCTTTGCCTTCAGTAATTGCAGAGTCCCTTGCCTTTTGATGTTTCTCGCATTTTTTCTTTCCTATTAAAATTATTCTATTAGATAGTATCTCAGATACCTGAATGTGGTTTTAAATTTCTAACCCTCCAGCCCCCATCTCCCAAGTGTTAGGGTTACTGGCATGCAGCACCATACCCAGTTTTACGAGGTGCTGTTTAGGGCTTTGTGCATGTGAGGCAAGTACTCACTCTGCCAAATACATCCCAGCCCCACATTCTATTTTTAAACGTTTAAAAAAACTAAATTAAGCGTTTTCACTACATTTATTTTCCTCTGCGTGTGTGTGTGTGTGTGTGTGTGTGTGGTGTGTGTGTGTGTGTGTGTGTACGTGTGTGTGTGCGTGTGTGTGTGTGTGTGTGTGTGTGTGTGTGTGTGTGTACGTGTGTGTGTGTGTGTGTGTGTGTGTGTGTGTACACATGGGCATGTGTGCCCCATAGCACAAATGGGGAAGTTAGAGGGCAGCTTATGGGGAGTTCGTTCTCTCTTTCCATCAAAACTCAGATCTCCAGTCTTAGCAGTAAGATCCTGCTGAGCCTTTTTGCTGGCCCTAAATAATTTTTAAGTTATCAAAGTAATGGGTTTCATAATGGCTTTTTCATATTTACTTTGTTCGTAGTCATCCCCTTCCCCGCTGCCCTTCTGTGCCCTCTTGCTGGTCCCCTTTTACCTAAGAGCTGATTCTCTGCCTTTATGTCAAGTATTCCATCATCTTCTTTCCCTGCTCCTCCCTCCCTTTATATCTCCTCCTGTAATCATCATCCCTTTTCTAGCTTCATGACTGTCATATCCATGTATGTATGTATGTATGTATGTATGTGTATATATATATATATATATAACCACACACATCTATGTATATGCAGATAGATATATTTATGTATATATATACAAACAGATTTAATTCTATGTTCTGCATATGAGAGAACGTGGACTACATTCTCTCTTTAACGAAGTGACATCTGCAAGGCAAACTGGAGATTTATCATTGAATTTGCTCCAGGTGGAATGGAAGTATAAGAAGTGATCTGTGCTGTGGGATTCGTGCCAGGGAACAAATGACACACCTTAGACAACAATGTTTGACCTGAGTGCAGTGGTTTTGTGCCTGTAGCCTATAATCCCAGCACTCAGGAGGCTGAGGCAGGAGGATTGCCATGAGTTCCAGGCTAGCCTGTACTACAGTGTGTGTCAGTCTCAAGGAAAAAAAACCAAACAAATAAACAGACTATTTTCCTGCCCTCTATCTTATAGATTGCTTCCTACAGTGAACGCAGATACAGGGACATTGTTTCATTTCTAAATATGCGTGTGCCTCGCCCAATCTCTCCCAATTGCAAAAGAATATGGAAAGTGCAGATGAGTCCTCACCACCAGAGAAACCTGCATGGATTTTTACCTTGAATCTGTAATAATGAGCTTTCTTGTACTTTGAATCATTGAATACTGATGAAGACTCACAGCCAAGCAAGAAACCACCTGCACTGTGACTCAGCAAACATCCAAAGAACCTGCTTCAACGTAATCGTTCATCTAGCTTCCCTCTGGCTTATTTTAAGAAAGGAGGTGGGGGAGAAGGTTTCATTTATTAAAGTTCCAAGGAGCCAGTATAAAAATATTGATATAAAAACCCCTTTAAGTTAAAAAAAGAAAAGAACACCCTTAAAGGATGTTTCAGGCAGATAAATATGCAGTCAGGCTGGACTTTGTGAAGGTGAGAGGAAATTCATGCCTATTCAATGTACGAAACACATAAGTTTCTCCTTGCGATAGTCATGGCTTGAATGATCACGCTGCATAAAAGGCCTGTTAATTTCATCTTAAAGAAAGCACGTGGCCTAAATTAGAAATCTCGTGTTCAGCTGCCTTTGCTCTGAGAGGCCACACAGAGGAAAAGGGTAATCAGAAGCCGGCGTGGTAGCCCAGGCCTGAAAGCCTGCCTCTTAGGCAGCTACACCAAGAGGATTGCTGTGAGTCTGAGTCCAGTGTGAGTCACACAGTGACAGTCACCAAGTTTACCAAGGAACGCAGTGAAGGAAGAAGAGCCAGTCAGCACTGGCACCACCGTCTTCCCCCTTCTGAGGGCTCAGTTCAGGACTGTTTTCTTTCAAGTCACAGGATGATTGCAGCTGGGTTGAGTGGTGTACCTAACAAGTTCTAGGCCAGCCTAGGCTTCATTTTATGAAGCCTATCTTAATTAATTAATTAATTAATTAATAGAGGGCTGGAGAGATGGCTCAGTGATTTAGCATGTACTGCTCCTCTAGAGGACCTGAGTTCAATTCCCAGCACCCACATCAGGTGGCTCACAACCACCTGTAATCCTAGCTCCAGGGAGATCCAATGCCTCTGACACATAACCACACATACATAACATGATTAAAAAGTAAAAATAAATCTTAAAAAAAAAAAAAGATTAAAGGGGCAAACACAGTAAGACGGTCCCTGGAAAAATAAATAAAATTTCATAGAAGCCACCCTCCATTCACCATAAATGAAACAAAAAAAAATGTTGTTCATGAAGCAACTTACATTCAGGAAATTTCCCAACATGGTTTAGTCTCAGTTAAAGCCACATCCGATATGAAACGGGAGGCAGTACCCCACAGTGACTCTGCATGGCTGTCAAGAAGAGACGGTTCTGTTTGACCCTTTCAGGGCCACTGTGGGCCGAACTGTTGATGGACCGTGCTGCTGCGACTGCTAGGTTTTCCTAGTACCTTTTTAAAACGTTTTCTATTTGATGCCCTGTCTGGGGATGTCACTCAGTTAATAGAGTGCTTGTCTAGCATGCATGAAGTCCTGCATCCCCAGAGCTGATAGGATGATGTGTGTATAATTTTAGCACATGGAAGGTTGAGACATAAGGATCCAGCATCTAAGCCTGGCCTCAGTTACGTAGTCCTTTCTTTCTGAAAGTGGGCTAATTGCATTTTGCAGGGAGATGGATGCATGGATGGACCCTGGAGGCACAATAAAACCTCGTGTTGTAGCCATTACCAAAAAGACAGTGACCATCTTTCTGTGGTGCTAGAGTTAGCTACATGAAGAGCAGAGGAGGGTACAAAATAAACAAAGGTGCATACTGTAGACAAGGAGCATTTTGTTTTGTTTTTGTATGGGTCTCCCTGTGTAAGTTCTGGCTGGCCTGGAACTTGTCGCGTTGAAGAGGTTGGTCATGAACTTGTGTCAATCCTTTTGCCTCTGCTTTTTGTGTGTATGCTGGGTTTTTTGGTTTGTTTTTTTGTTTTTTTGTTTTTTTTTTTTGGTTTTTCGAGATTTTGTGTGTTTTATAAAAGTCAGATGCATAACAATAGGGATGAGAGAAGTCCCCTTAAAAAATTGTGTGTCGGGGCCTTGGCAATTCGTGTTCCTGGAGTTGTATCCATGCTAGTGGATGTCCACACGCTCCAGAAGAGAATTTGACATTGCTGCTGCTGTTGTTGCTGTTATAGCAGTGGTGGCCATCGCTGCTACTGTTTCTGGGATTACCATTTCATAATTGCTTACTACAGCTAGCACAGTGGAGACCCTGGCAGCAAAAGTAGCTACCACAGTTAGTTAATCTTTCATTCTATTGGGCATGATAAATTTAATTCAGTAGTTATATACATTTTGATTGGCTTTGAAAATTATAAATTTATAAACTCAAGTTCCATTTGCTTTTGGGATACCATCTTACAAGGATTCCAGTTTGCAGTAAGGCTCGTTAAGGAAGGAAATGGCTCAGTTGCCTTTAGCCTACTGGCTATGGGTGGGATAGGACTTCTGTTGGTCTTTTCTGTGTCAAACACACAGATTGCAAGCCCAGTGCCACTTTGAGATCTTTGGCAACAGTTAACTCTGCAGCTCACGCATGATTGAGCCTGTATGATGAGTATTCAGAGACAGGTAATACCTGGGGGGTGCTCACCAACCTAAGACAGAGCGCCTGTGTGGCCTGGGCCGGCGTTTCCATGATGGGTAAGGTGACCTGCTGACGTCCCACACAACCTAAGTCAGAAGCTCATTTTTTAGTAAAAGGGGGACCTGTAGGGTCCTGGCCCCCGTTTTGGGTAACTGTTACCTTGCTTGCTGACCTTGACCTTGATATCCTCCCTATGCTAATTCCCTGCTGGGTTCCACCCTCCTGAATGCTTAAGGGAAGTTCCTTGTCTGTGTATCCTGCATAATGGGCATTAACAGCTTAGATGCAAGATTGTAAAACATTGGTAGCGAACTTCTGCCCTCTGGGGTTCTCCCATTATGCTTTAAGCCTGTATTTAAGACCTCCTCCCTCCTTCAATAAACGGCATTCCGCATTAAATAAATAAATTAAAAAAGAAAAAAATTAAAAAAGAAAAACGATAGATAAAAAAACATGAGTCCAGGTATGGCAATAAAATAAGGAACTTAAAAAAAATGTGTGTGTGTGTGTGTGTGTGTATGTGTGTGTGTGTAGTCAGAGGACAGTTTATAGGAGTTGATTCTCTCTTTCCACCATGTGGTCCTGGGGATTTAACTCAGGTCAGGCTCACTGGTAAAAGCTCTTCCCTACTGAGCCATCCCACCAGCTCAGAAAGGTCACTTTATAATGCCAGATCAGTGGGTGGTTGCACATAGTTGTACAAAGATCCTGATTAAAAGAAAGATACTGGGCAGAGAGATGGATGAGGGGTAAGAAGTAGGAGAAAGGATGTACATGTGGCATTAAGTAGCTTTGCCAGGCAGGAAGTTAAATTAATAAATCCTGTTGTGTGGCAGACCGCATCTCAAAACAAAAACGAGGCACTTGGCTGGCTGAAGTTAAAATTTTCAGAATTTTTTTTTTTTTTTTTACAGAGTTCCTGAGTAAGTTCAATATTTTAGAAGCTCCACTCTATGACCAAGTGGTATTTTCACACAACCAAGGGGAGAAGCCAAGACAAGCGCACTCAAAGTCTCAAAATAAGGAGCAAAGCAAGTCGTTGAAAACGCGCTGCAAACCTGCAGTTAACCCTGTACCCACGAAGTTGGAGCAGATTGTTCCTGGTGCTGCTGCTCACCTTAGGGGACTTCTCTCTGCCGGCTGAGGAACATTTAAAGCTGGCCTAGGTCAGGAGGGAGCTGCGGAAACCTAACAGACAGAGAGAGAGCCTAAACAGTGGTTTTTAGCCTCACACATCCTGTGCCTTTTTTTTTTTTCAGCTGCTAATTTTAAAAACTAAGCATTATGCTGTGGTTGAGTTCTTTTCCAGGTTCAAGAAAAGAAAACTGTATGCTCATGAAAAGAGGAGCGCTGAGATGGAGTTAATGACTTTGCAAATGTAGACTCTTTATTTCTCCTGGTTTTAAAAACAAACAAACAAAAAAATGGTTACAGAGCAGGGGAAGGCCTTTGTCTGTCTAGTGTCCCTGAGCAGGGGATTCCTGAGTGAGCCAAACAAAAGACCTTATCTCACAGGAAGTCCTGGGAGCCGGAGGGGGCGGGGGCAGGAATGGCTGCCCTGTTGCATACTCGCAAATTACATTTTTAGGTTTCAGTTCATTGGTGTCTAATAGGCGATTTTACTCCATCTTAAGTTTTATGATAACCAGGCTATTTTCATATTCTTAATTAGAAAAAGAAAGAAAGCGGTTTTAATTTGGGAAATGTTTTTAGTCTGTTTTATGCGACTGTAACAGAATATTTGAGGTCAAGTAATTTATAAAGAAAAGAAATATGGCAGGCAGAGTGGCCTGGGCCTGCAAATCTAGTTCTTGGAAAGTAGAGGCAAGAGGATCAGGACTTAAGGCCATCCTGGGTTATGTGAGACCCTGTCTTAAGAAAGAAAAGAAGCAGGGTTGGGGATTTAGTTCAGTGGTAGAGCGCTTGCCTAGCAAGCACAAGGCCCTGGGTTCAGTCCTCAGCTCTGAGAAAAAGAAAAGAAATGAGATGTATTGGTGTACGCTTCTGGAGGTTGAGGGATGGCATCGGTGTGGGTTTTATGCTGTGTACACATAATGTGATGGGGGCATCATATGAACAGAGCTGGTATAGCTGGAAGCTAGGGTTCCTTTCTCATTTTATAATCCTGTTCTTTCTATCCTGAGAATCCCATGTCTGTGCCCTTATCTGACCCCAGTTATACCTCCCTGCCTCTCAATACTGTGAACATATGACGCTGAAGATTAAGTTTCCAACATAGGATCATTGGGGGTACACATCCCAACCCCAGCAGAAAGCCAACCGTTTTTCTTTTGGCTTTGAAGACAGCCCCACTCCATTGCTGGGTTACTCCATAGAATAGTTTGGTTTCAAGGCAGATACCCTTTCCCATCCTGAACCCTGCTGTAATTACACAGTACATTGCTAAAGGCTCCTACTTCCTGACAACCCAGGAGGGTGAATATCAACCAGAACAGACCAGTACCTGGTAGGCTAAAGGTTCTTGAACTTCATTAAAAAATTACTTAAAGCCAGGTGGTGGTGGCACACGCCTTTAATCCCAGCACTCGGGAGGCAGAGCCAGGCGGATCTGTGAGTTCGAGGCCAGCCTGGTCTATGGAGCGAGATCCAGGACAGGCCCAAAGCTACACAGAGAAACCCTGTCTCGAAAAAAACAAAAAACAAACAAACAAAAAAATTAGATGTATTTATTTTTGTAGCTGGAAGGTTTCTCCGGTCCTGGCTGGGCCTGCCCGGCTGGCACTACAACTTCTCAGTCGCTTATAAAATAATCATTCAATGGGCAGTGGTGGTACACGCCTTTAGTCTCGGGACTCAGGAGGCAGAACCAGGTGGATCTCTGTGAGTTTGAGGCCAGCCTGGTCTACAGAGCGAGATCCAGGACAGGCACCAAAACTACACAGAGAAACCCTGTCTCGAAAAAAAAATAAATAAATAAAATAAAATAAATTTTAAAAAAAGAAAGAAAAAGAAATTACTTAAGATAGCCCAGGACAGAGGCATGCCTGCAATCTTAGAACTCGGGAGGTCCTGGCAGGAGATCAGCCTGGGCTACAGAATGAGACTGTCTCAAGAACAAAATAAAACATTTACTTTCCGTGGTGCATAACAGGGCATCAAGAGTTGCTGCCTCCTTTACCAGCAACAGTGTGCCTGATAGATAATGGTGTCCTTTGGCAGAGCTGGAAGACAGAGAGGGCTTCAGGAAGTCGGCTGCGTCGGAAGCCTCCCAGGGTGGCGGTGGTCAGCACCCTTGCAATTTCCTGTGGCTGCTCTAACAGGTCATCATAAATGTGGCTGGAAAACCAACAGAGAGCTGTTTTTACAGAGTTCTGGGGGCCAGAAGTCGCACTGCTGACATCAAAGTGTTAGTGGCACTGTGAATGCTTGAGAGGTGAGGTTGTTGCTTGGTGCTTTCGCTTTCAGATAGCTGCTGACACTCGGGTTTGTGGCCATTTATTGATTGAAGCAAGGTCTCTTGTAGCCAGGCTGCTCTTAAACTCCTGACCCTCCTACCTCGCTTCTTAAGCGCTGGGATAGCCACTGTGCACCCCACTCCCGGCTGACATTTCCCTCTAGAAAAAGGCAAACAGTAGCTCAGAGAATAAAAATGCTCATTGCGCCAGTGTGAGAACTTGAATTCAGATCCCTAGCCGAGGTGTGGCTGAGCATTCATGTAATTCCCGAACTGAAGGAGGTAGGGCACGAGGGCCAGCCAGCCAGCCAATAAACAACAAGCTCCAGGTTCAGGGAATAACCCTATCAAGGGGATAAGATGGAATATAATAGAGCAGGATACCTGATGCCCTCCAATGGCCTCCAAAGACACACATCCCTACGCATAGCATACATGTACACATGTACATATAACACACACAAGAGCCAACGATAGCAGCAGCAACGAAAATAGTGCTGGATTTTCAGTCATACTAAAAGATAATAAAGAGAACATGTACGTTTTAATGCAGTTAAAAAGGAGAGAGCAAGCTGGAGAGGCAGGTCGACACCTTAGAGTGCTTGTTGCTCTTGAGGAAGACCTGGCTTTGATTCCCAGTACCCACAAGGCATCTCACAACCATCTATGACTCCAGTTTCAGGGGATCCTGAAAGTTTCGGACTTCTGCTGGCACCAGGCATGTACATGGTACATAGACATATGTGCAGGCAAAACATTTCATTCGCATAAAATAAGTCGAAAAAGAAAAAAAAGGAGAAAGCAACAAAAGAGTGTGTATAAAATATGTAACTGTTCAAATGGCTAACTCTAGATTTTTAAATTTTTAAAATGATGTCTACGTCGGTGGGGAGTAGTAGATGCACAGCAGTGTAGGTGCCCCAGGAGGCCAGCAGAGAATGTTGAGTCCCCTGGAACTAGAGTTACAGGTGATTGTGATGCTGGGAACCAAACTCAGGTCCTCTACAAGAGCAGAAGTGTTCTCAGCTGCTGAGCCCTCTCCCTCTCCCCAGCCCCGGAACAGCCCACTCTTACTCAGGTTTTTGTTTGTTTGTCTGTTTTCTTCGGAGGAGCTGCGCCTTGGTTGAAAGACTTTAGATATGCATGTTGGTTGCTTTTCTCACGGTCGGTCGTGACAAACATCCCTTACACACAGAACCTAAGGAAGGAAGAGTTTATTTGGCTCAGTCTCGGGACTGTGAGGCAGCTCCTGAATAGGCAGCCGGGAAGCCAGGAGCAGTGAAGGCAGCTGCTCAGCTTGCTTCCTCCTTTAAACAGTCCAAAGCCCCAGCCTGTAGAATGGTGCTGCCATGTTTAGGGTGGGGCATGCCACCTCATTTACCCCAGCCTAGAGTCTCCCTCACAGACAGGCCGGAGGTGTGTCTTTTAGGTGATCTAGGTCCAGGCAAGCTGCCGTTCAAGATCAACTATGCCAATATATTAACTCATTTAATTTTCATAGTACTCCTACTGAATTGGTTACGGTTATCATTTCCATTCAACAGATAACCAGCTCCGTATTAATAATTTCCTGGTGATTGGCAGAGCTCAGCAGAGGGATTTCAGAATGCTCTCACTGTTTCTATTTTTTTTCATTAAAAATAAGTGGCTATTCAAAATGAAGAATTAAATAATCATTGATTCTCTCTTGCTGGGTGAAACTAGCTCCGGATTTTGTAGTTTAAAACAACAGTTGCTTTTTTTTTTTTTTTTCTTCATAAGCCTTTAACCGGGACAAGGCTCAGCAGAGAGGCTTCCTCTCCGCTTCCGTCCTCCGAAGCACAGCTATCATGGCAGGTGCAGGCGTGGAGTGATGAGTGAGTTGGTGCTGGCCACCTTGTGGGCTCAGCCAGAGGGGCAGTCCTCACAGCACGATGGCTCTCTTCCAAGAGGCCGCCTTGGGAGACTGACTGCAGGGTGTCACTTCAGCCACAATCCCCAAACCAGCCAAACTGAAGGGAAAGAATACCTGTGACCTCCCAATGAGGAGTGCACGTGCTGGCTTGGCTGCTGCAGATGGAGAACGTACGTTGTGTTGCAGACATCTTTATACATGCAAGGGTTTGATAAGAAGTGAGATAGGAAGTAGGGAATGCAGTCACAAGGCTGGGGGCGGGGCCACCACTGTCGATGTAGGTCAGGGATGGAACACCTGCCTTAGCACATACAACACCCCAACCCCAGAAAGCTAATCTTAAACTTCCAAAAGAATTTAAAATTTTGAACATAGTGTTTTGGCCTGGCTGAAGGTGCATTTTAAATTAGTTTAGGATTTTAGAAAACTGACAGTGTGTCCCTTTGAAGCAACACACAAAACAAATAGAAATGTCGAGTCAGTAAACACAATGGTTTTGTGTAGTTTAGTAATTACGTCGATAAGAAAAATGTCAGCCGGGCATGTGCACACTTTTTATTTCAGCAATTGGGAAGCAGAGACAGGTGCATCTCTGTGAGTTCCAGACCAGCCAAGGCTACATAAAACATCAGAAGTATCCCTTATGCACACACATGCACCCATATGCAGCCATTGGAAGTTAACATTGTTTTTTGAGACAAGGTCTTTCTATGTAGACTTACCTGGCCTGGTACTTGCTATGTAGCCTAGGCTGGCCCTGAACTTGTAGCAGTCCAAAGCCTCCTGAGTACAGGAATTACCGTTATACCTGGCTTTTTATGTTCTTTTTCTCTTATGCACTTGCTGAAGTGTATAGTACTAATTAGTAATTTTAATATGTTACATGAATGAAATATACCACAAGTTCCAATAATCATAAGTGCAAGCCATTATAAAGGACTGATCAGACATAGCGTTACTCTGCTTTATCACAGTTAGGCTAGTGTGCAATATTTATAAAGGATCTGGTGTGTTGGCACAGACCTGCAATCCCAGCACTTTAGAGCTGTAGGGAGGAGTTCAGGAGTCCAAGGTCATCCCTGGCTGCACGGAGAGTTCAAGGCCAGTCTGGGTTACATGAGACCCTGTCTCAAAAACTCACCAAACAAAACTCACCAAAACAAAGACAAAAGTTGAATACTATTTAGTTAAGAATATTCTTCTGGCCCTTTGGAATTCAGATTTATCAGGCTACAAAAGAGACCATTTGTACTGTTGCTTGAAAAATGATTGACTAGGCGCCAGCAGATCCAAATGTTTTAAAAAAAATGAACAAAAAACAAAACTCGAAGCTGGACGGTGGTGGCGCACGCCTTTAATCCCAGCACTCGGGAGGCAGAGGCAGGCAGATCTTTGTAAGTTTGAGGTCAGCCTGGTCTACGGAGCAAGATCCAGGAAAGGTACAAAGCTGCACAGAGAAACCCTGTCTTGAAAAACCAAAAAAAAAAAAAAAAACAAAAACAAAAACAAAAACAAAAAAAACAAGACTCGAGATTCAAAGCATATATAAATAGATTGCAACCCCTAATTTAAAATCTGATATAAAATGCACCACCTGATGCAAACTGTTGGTGGGGTGGCCTTGTGCATTCAGGAGGCAGTACACAGTTAGCTCTTTGTATTTCTGTAATATTCTGGTGGTGCAAGTTGCTGGTACTGGGAAAAGCATCAGGAGAATTCTGTGGTCAGTCGATTTCTAAAGAGAGGGAAACCCACATTTACCTGGACACTTAGGCAGAGGTACAGGGTCATTCTCCATGCGTTGATACTCAGTTAGGGTGTTAGCACTCCTCCCTTGGCAAAACTTGGCTCATGGTTGGAATGTTGAGAGAGAAACAAGGCAGCTTATAAATGTCACTATACTCTGTGCCTCCCCCAACAAGGGCCACCATAGATAAACATGTGGAACGAAAGCGTCATGGGGGTGGGAGGTGGGGGGATTAAAAGAGAAGAAGGCTCTAGAAAGATTCCCTAGTTTCATCTCACTCCAAGTCAGGCATACAGACAAGAACAGATGCCGACTGTGTGTGGAGAAAGGGAGGCCTTAGACACTGTTCGTCTGGGTGTCAATTAGTGTAGCCACTCTGGAAACTGGTCTCGAAATGACACATGCCCCAGCCATCTTTCTCCTGAATCTACCCACAAGAACGTTATAACCCACCACAGAGACACTTGCACGTCCATGTTAAGTCACTCTAGTAATAGCTTAGACAGTCTAGATGCCCATCAACAGATGAATGGATAAGGACAATGTGTTACATATACACTCTGCTGGGAAGAAAAATGAAATTTGCAGGCAAATTGGTCAGAACTGGGAAAACATACTGAATACATTTTGGTATACTGAGTTTAGGTCACTTAGAAAGACATAGGCTACTCGTTTTCTCTTCTAGCTTTGGATTTTTTTGTTTTGTATGTTTAACCTGGAGAGTATGTTTGGAAGCCAGGAACTTAAAAACAGGCCACTGAGAGTGGATGCACTGAAGGAGGGGAGGGAGGAAAACAGAAGTAGAGAAGGGGATACCGGGGATGGACCAATTCAGGGATGGAGGGAGATGATGGCGGGGAATGAGAGGGAGGAGAGAGATGGGGAGATGAGCATCGGAGAGGGCTTAACCAAAGTGAAGGGTGCATGATAAAGCTATGTGTAAACACGTGATCTTCCCACGCAAAGAGAGGAGGAGATGGGATTAGAGGGGATAGAACACAGGTAACATGGAAGGAGACAGGGAGAATAATTTAGAGTTAGAGGTTTAAATGGGGATGGAAGATTAGGGAGAGAGTAGGGTAGGGAGTAGGCTAGCCTAAGGATGTATGGAGAAGCCTAATTGAAATCTACCAGTTTGTAGGATAGTTTAAAAAAAATTTGTGCGCGCGCATATGTGTGTGTGTGTGTGTATGTGTGTGTGTTCTGCGTGAGTGGACAATGCTGTCTAGAAGACCTGAGTTATTAAGTGAAAAATCTCAGTGCCAGGCACTGGATTTTTTTTAATATATAAATTGTTGGTCAGGGAGGCCCCGGAGGCATCCAGACCAATGCAGGCTGTTGTCATTGCTCTTGGTTATTCACCATAACTAGATGGTGAGAGCCTGTTGCTGAAGACACCACACGCTTTTGAACATAGAGAAGCCAATCTTGAACTGAGCAGGAAACTCCCTCCCTGCTGGCTAGTTTACATAGTGCCAGAAAGTCCTCTTCAGGCTGCTGAGGGAGAGAGGACTGCAATAGGCTTACCCAGCACTAGACCCTACATGCTGCAATACTAACATTCCTGGCAAGATGTGCCCATGGTGCAGTACTGGGATGGTGGGTATGGGGGTAACCAACTGCTGATTGGATATGAGGACAATCCCACAAAAGCAACTTATGCTTGGTGCTCTAAACACGGTCAAAATACTGTGGCCAGGGAGTTTATAATCCCTCAGGGGTCACATACTGTTGTTCTGCTAAATTGTCACACTATCACATTGTGTTCTAGAGCATTCTTCATTTTATTTATTTAAATAGTGAGGTTGGGGTGTGGGTCCTGGAGATGAATTCAGGTTACCAGGCTTGGTGGCAAGTGCCTTAACCCACTAAGCCATCTCACCTGCCCCAATCTGCCCTCTAAATATTTGTGTTTATGTCCATAGACTTGTGTTTCTTTTTTTTTACTTTAATCAGAGAAGCTTCTTTTTACAGTGTGCACCGGTTAACGCAGAGACTCAGAAACTGGTCCAAGTGCGGAGTCCAATACGCAACTGCGATGCTCTGCTGTGGATGGGTCACATCTGGATCAACCTCTATTCAGGGGTCAGTTAACATTGCGTGAGAGGATGCAGAAAGGAGGTAACAGCTGGTGGGTGGACAGGAGAGCTGTGAAGTGCTGGGTTTTGAGTATGGCATGGCTTTTGGACAAATACACTTACAGCAGCTGTGGTTACCTGCACAAGATCAAGCCAGTCAAAATTCCAGCATGGATGGGGGAGCCCTCCCCCGAGAAGAGGCGGAGGAGAAGGAGGAGGAGGAACTCTTGGCAGTTGTTGGTTGCTGAAGGAGTGAAAGCCAGTCTCCTTTGGGGAAGTGGTTGCTGGTAGGCTGCACATGCCTCGGTAGATAGCCCATCCCCATGTGCATATGACAGCTAATTAGAATCAGAATGGTAGGGGCTGGAGAGATGGCTCAGTGGTTAAGAGCACTGGCTCCTCTTCCAGAGGACCTGAGTTCAATTCCCAGCAGCTCACAACTGTCTGTAACTCCAGCTCCTGGACATATGATATCCTCACACAGACATACACGCAGGCAAAACACCAATGTGCATAAAGTAAATAGATTACTAGAGTCAGAATACTTTTTTATTCTTTTACTTTTATTAATTGGAAGTTATATTTAAAAAGGGGGGAAAGGCGTGAAGTTGAGAGGGAGACAGGTTGGGGGTACTATGAGAAGTCGGAGGGAGCTAGTGGTGGATGGATGTGATCAAAATACGCTGTGTAATGAACAAATTTTGATAAGAATAAAATATTTCTTAGGAGGATAGTAATGACAAAAGTAACTGGGCTGGTAGCATGATCTGCAGCTGTTTTGGAAGCTGAAGCAGGAAGATTGAGGTTGAAAGCCTGCTAGGGCTATGGAAAAAAGATTGTGAACTACTGTTCCAGGGGGTATTGAGCTGGCTAAGGGAGAGAACAATGGGCTGCAGTTCTGGGCATCTCTTCTCTGATCCAGTCACAGAGGCCCTAGACAAGGTCTGGGCATCACAGAGATGCTCAACTGCAAAAACAAACAGCAGATGAGGAACCACAAAGCTTTGAAGGACCCCAACATCCAACAAATGTAAGACGGGGCACCCCAGGAGATTGTCAACAGAGCCAACAAGAGTCACAGCTCACTGCAATTGAACTCAGAGATAGTAAAGGATACCGCAGTCATAATTACAGGCAGTTTTTAAAGAATTATGTTGAAAATAAAAACAGTTCATGATCACCAAAATAATAGGCCTCTTAGACAATGCAGATAGCAAAGTCAGAGGGTGACTGGGCTGTGCAGGAAAACGAACATGAGAATCGGCTAGAGTCGAGCCTGGCAGTCAGAGGTGGTAAGGGAACACTGTTTTTCTGCATAGCATAAGCTCTAATGTAGCCCAGGTTGTCCTCAGACTCACTCTGTAACCATGAGTAGCCTGGACTCCTGTTCCACTTGCCTCTACATCCCGAATGCTGGGCTCACAGATGTGTGCCCTTGTACCGGGTGGTAGTTTGTTTTGAGAGAATGCATACTTACATATGCATGTGCTGGATCTCTAACACTGCTCCTAGGGATGCGAGCCTGTCCAGTGAGTGGTGTTGCTCTGATTTTGTTTGTTTTCTTTAGGCTCAGCTCTAACTGGCATCCAGCCCCTCTGGCTCAGCCTCATACTCCCAAGGACTTTTCAACAGACAGGTGTGTGGCACTCAGTATAGCTTGGTCTTCCTTTGCTTTGCTCTTCTCTTTGAGGGGAAACTTCAAAGACAACTTCGTGGAATTCTTGATTTATATAATCGGGGGACTTATTATTATAAAACACTCCCCAGTTCCGTGGTTTTCAAAGTAAGACATTCTTCTCAAACACACCACCCCTGCCTTCACTGTGTGACTAAGATCTTTTGTCTGTGGTTGCACAATGGGCTCTTGGCATTAATAAGGCAGTTTGGAGTGATTCAACAACTTTCTCCTAGCGCTGGCACAACAGCAGTATGGAGCAGGCTGAGTCAGTTGGACAAAAAGCAACAGGTCTTAAGTAACTACTGTAAAGCTAGTGGCCCTCACGCTACACACTTAGGGTACTAGACAATTAGTAGTTAGCCATAATGAGAAGCTAATTGTCTGTGGGTCAGAGTTCAGGAAAGTGGGAAGGCAAAGTTCGTACCATTTTCCACAGCTGTCATACATACCATATTAAAACTGAAGTATCCCGTGATTCCTAACTTTCGGGTGTTCCCGTAGACTTCTTCAGTGGAACTTTGGCTCACATGGGCCTGGCTGGTCTTGTGTAAATACTGGTAGGTCACTGTTCTATTCTAGACACTGCCAAGAGCTTTTCATGTATTAAGTGAGGTGGTCAATCTGCAAGATGTGCACTCAAAATAAGTACGCTCTTCTCGTCTTACAGGTGGGAAAACCAAGGCCTAGAGAGATTGAGGGAAGACATGAAGGGTCCAAAGCTACATGTGACAGTTTATTGTGACCCAAGCAGTGTGACTCCAGAGGCCCCGCTCTGAGCTTTCTGTCCACTGGAGACTGGTTGGGGTGACAGACCAGCACTCTGAAGAGTGGGATGGAAATCAAGTCATGCTATTGTCATTTGGAGAAGCCTAGGGAAAAAATCCTTCTTCCAGTGGTTTGTTGCTCTCTCCCTTTGCTTGCTTTACCCTCTGCAGCTGGATAACTCAAGAGTGGTGTGGCCACTGACACGGAGCTGAAGGTCTCTTGTGCTGAACAGTGGCACATGTGCAAGAGGAACCCAGAAGTACCAGAGAGAGGCACACGTATGATGAACTTTGAAATTTTAAAGTAAAAGATGAGAAGCCCAGTTTCCTTCTTCGAACATATTGACAGCTTTCACATTACATCTGCTCCTGGTTCTGCTTTTGTCAAGATTTTAATAGAAAGATGTGTCGACACTATGTTAGCTACTGACTATGCTTTTAATAATTATAAAAACTGACAATGCTTTTAATAATTATAAAAGTACTATGTGCTTATGGTAACAAGAGCTGGGAGGGGGGCTGGAGGGATGGCTCAGGGCTTGATAACGCTTGCTGCTCTTGCTGAAGACCCGAGTGTAGATCTCAGCACCCATGTTGTGCAGCTTACAACCTCCTGTAACTCCACTTCCAGGGGATCCAAGGCTTCTGGCCTCCTCCGCAGGTATTTGCAGATGCATGGCATACATGCACACAGATACAAACACATAAAATAATCTTTAAAATAAGTGGAAAAGTACACATTTATGTAGATTGATAGCATTTTATTTGAGTCAGAAATTTAAAAGTAAATAGGAATCCACAAATTACTGAAGGGGAAAATTGCTAAGTTCAAACAAAAATCTCAGGAGCCAAAAAAGGACTTAAGGCATAAAATACTATCTAGAATGATAAAGGGAAAACTCAGACACTAAACCATATATAAAAGTTTATCATAAAAGTGGACCATGAAAAACTAACAGTACTGAATAGCAGAGGAAAAAATAATAGTTGTAACAAATATCTCTTTAAAATACTTTGCGAAGGGCTAATTCAAGTTAGTAAGAAAATTGGACTAAATAGAAGCTTGGCAAAGGACATGAATACCAAAAAGCACATTCAGATGTTTTTAATTTAATAAAAATATTGGTTTGGAGAGACTGCTCCGTGGTTAAGAGAAATTGTTGCGCAACCGTGAGGCCCTGAGTCCAGATCCCAGCACTCATGGAGCTAATCAGATGTGCTTTCCAGCACTCCTGAAACCTCTACCCGTGTAGGGGCTGACAGGCTCTCTGGGGCTGGCTGGCTATCAGCCTACTGAAAAACCAAAAAAAAAAAAAAAAAAAAAATACAAAACAAAACAAAAAACCCATACACACACACACACACACACACACACACACACACACACACACACACACACACACAAAGAACTCACATGCTCCAGGTTTGATGAGAGACCCTGCCTCACAGAAACCAAGTTGGATCTCTGGGTTAGGATGCTCACACCAATCTTTAACCCAAATGGCCTCTCTACAACCAAAAATATCCTAACCAGAACATCTAACACACATTTACCCAAGTGCAATCTCACCTTATATACCCCATCAGATCGCTTTCCTCACTAAATAATACATGAATATCTTTCCTAAGTAAGCGCGGTTTGGGTTTAAGTTTTGTTTTATTTTTAATAAGTGGGGGGGGGGCTCTATGTTGCCCAGGCTGGCTTTGAACTCCTGGACCCCAGTGATCTTCCTGATTCAGCCACTACAACTACAGGCATATGCCTTCCAAGCCCAGCTAAGCAAGCATGTTAGCTTTGGGTAGTACATTGTAGAAGGGAAACTTCAGAGGGAGTTCCTTCCCTGCAGGGGGTTTGCTCCTTTCCCTGTTACAGAGAGCAGCACAGTAATGTCAATATTGGTGTGTCTGTGTTAATACATGTTTAGGACTAATTCTTAGTGTGATTTCTCAGTTAAAAAAATCTGAAAATCAGAACGTGGTTGTACGCGCCTATGGTTCTAGCATTTGAGAGGTAGACTGGACTGTAGAATGAGTTTCTGGCTATCCTGTGGTGAAGCTGCACACTGTGGTTGGGAGAACTTTCTGGGTGAAGTCCTCACCTTGTGACTGGGGAGCAAGAGAGGGACACAAAGGAGCTGGTGTCCAAATGTCCCTTTCAAGGTCACTCCTCTAGCGACCTAACTTCCTCCCACAAGTTCCTCTTAAGGGTTCTACGGTTTTTCAATAGCGCCACAGGCTGGTGACTGAACCTTTAATACACAGACCTGGGTGACACTTACCCAGGCCACAAGAATACCTTTGGTGTCGGTGGTTCTGCAGGGGGATTGAATTAGAGCCCTGTCGTTGTGAAGCAGACATTCTACCACCGAGCCACATCCCAGGCCCTAACAATACTTTAAATTAAAAAACTCTAGCCAGCCAGGCGGTGGTGGCGCATGCCTTTAATCCCAGCACTTAGGGAGGCAGAGGAAGGTTCCAAAGCTACACAGAGAAACCCTATCTCAAAAACAAAACAAAACAAAACAAAACAAAACAAAAAACAAAAAAACCCTTCTAGACAGGCATAGTGGTGCATGTCTTTAATGTCAGCACTCAGGAGGCAGAGGCAGGTAGATCTCAGTGAGTTTGAGGCCAGCCTGGTCTACAGAGTGAATTCTGGGATAACCAGAGCTACATAGTTGAGTTCTAGGATATCCGGAGCTACATAGTGAGACCCTGTCTCCGTATATAGGTTAGATAGATATAGACATGAGAAATCTTGTCACCTGTTTCAAATGAATGACGCCTGAGGACATTATAGTGAAGTAAGGCAGTCATGACAAGACAAACCATGTATAGCTCCACGTAAGGGAGCAGGAATAGCCACAGTCGTAGAAACGGAAAGTAGAACGGTAGCTGCCACAGCTTACCAGAAGAGAAAATGGAGTGTCAGTTTTGTCAGATGAAGTTCTGAAGGTTAGGAACTCTCACACAGGGCGAATGCATTTAAACTTCTGAATTACAGCACTTGAAAACGGTTACGAGCTGGGTAATGTTTATAATTTCAGCGTGGGGGTGGGGGCAGTGCTGGGCAGGAAGGATTGCCAGGAATCTGAGCCTGCTGTGGCTACACAGTGAGTTCTGAGCTATCCTGGGAAACAGACCGTTTCTCACTCCACACACGAGCGCACACACACCTTTCCCCCAAATAACAGAGGACAATGACAGTGCTGTGTGGCATTCTCATAAACATGCAGAGGCAGCCTGTGTTCTGGAATTCGTGTCTCCCTGATGTCGCATAGGAAGTACCTCTTCTTGGGCCGGGTTCTCACCAAGGATGTTCTCTGTTGAAATATTTGTTCAGGTCTTTGGCCCATTTTTCTTCTCTGTTGTTTACTTTATTGTGGCATGTATTGTTCTTCACATGTTCTATAGACTCATCCTTTATCAGAGACGTCTTTTGCAAATATTTTTCCCCATCTGTAGCCTTTTTTTTTTTTTCTCATTCTTTTAACAGGATCTTCTGCAAAATTAAAGTTTTATTTTTTTTTTTTTGTTTGCTTGTTTTTCTAAATAGAGTTTCTCTGTGTAGCTTTGAAGCCTGTCCTGGAACTTGCTCTGTAGATGAAGCTGGCCTCGAACTCACAGAGATCTGCCTGCCTCTGCCTCCCCGAGTGCTGGGATTAAAGGTGTGAACCACCACTGCCAGGATAAAGTTTTAAATTTTAACAAAATACATCTTTTCAATTCATTCCTTCTCTAGCATCACTGAATACTTGGGAAGAGGACACTCAGTAGGATGTTTATTTTGCCCCTTATGGTGGCTCATCCCTGTTATCCCAGAACTTGGGAGGCTGAGACAAATGGATTGCTCTGAGTTTGAAGCCATCCTGGTCTACGTAGTGAGTCCTAAGTTAGCATGGATTACAAAATAAGACCTTGTCTCAAAACAAACAAACATAACAAAAAAAAAAAAGAAGGAAAGAAAAAGGAATATGTGTGTGTGTGTGTGTGTGAGAGAGAGAGAGAGAGAGAGAGAGAGAGAGAGAGAGAGAGAGAGAGAGTCTCAGTGGTAGAGTGTCTGCTTAGCATGCACAAGGCCCTGGGTTGAATACACGGCACTGAAAAAAGGAAAAGTCACTCTTTCTAGCAGAATGTGGAATAGTCCAGCCACTTTGGAACATAGTTTGGCTATTTCTTACAAAGCCAAAAATATTCTTACTCTACAATTCAATAGTTATACCTCTTGGTATTTAATCAGAAGAGTTAAAAACCATGTCTACACAAGAATATGTGCGTATATGTTTATGGCCGCTTTCTCCTCAATTGACAAAACTTGGAAGCAATCCAGTGTTTTTTAGTGGGAGACTAGTAAGCTAACTGCAGTACATCTCTCTATACGATGGACTGTTATTCAGCACTGAAAGATAGCTACCAAGCCATAAACACATAGAAGAAGAGACACAAATTACTAAGTAAATGAAACTAACATGAAGGTATTACCTCCTGTGCTATTATAGTTACATGACATCCTGGGGCAGTGGAGGAGGATGGAGGCAATAAACAATTCAATGATGTTCAGGGTCTGGGCAGAGGGGATAATGAAAGCACTCTGTGTGTAAAGTAATGGAGGATTCATATTTTTCATTCATCAAAATCCTTACAATGTATCGTACTGATATTAAAACATAAAGCAAAACATGGAGCCTGGGTGACGATGACTTACTAATGTTGATTGTCGCTCCTACACAGGGTTCATAGAACACACTGACTGAGACTAAGCTACTGCAGCAGACTCCCAAACTTACTTTGTTTGCACAACAAATGTGCCACTGGGTCACAGGGCTGTGACAGTGGGGGAGGTTGTGTATGAACATCAGTGAGATCTCAGTTTCATCTGCTCAGCTTTACTGTGAACTTAAAACGGCTGTTTAAAAGCCTATTTAAAAATGGTGATGTTGGCCACTCTGTGCTTTGTCAGCCTTGGAAACCAGGGAAATGCAAATCAAAACCACATGGAGGGGCCGCGGAGATGGCTCAGCAGTTAAGAGTGCTGGCCGCTCTTGCAGAGGATCTCAGCTTGGCGGTCAGCATGCACATCAAGCCACTCACAACTGCCTGTAACTCCAACTCCAGGGGGCCTGAGGATCTCTTCTGGCTTCAGAGAGCACTGGCGTGCCTCTGTGCATGTGTATGTGCACACAAACACACACACACACACACACACACACACACACAAAAGAAAGCATCAAGATTTCATCTCATCCTAGTCAGAATTATTAAAAAAAAATTATGAAAGAAAAAAAAAAGATTCTGGTGAAGATATAGGCAGCCACTGTGTAAGGGCATACTTACACAGCGCTGGTCAGTATGTAAATTGGCTCAGCTATGATGGAAATCAGTATGGAGGTTCCTCAAGAACAAAATCCCAAAACCTAAATAAAATAGAATTACCATAAGATCCAGTTATACCACCCCTGGGAACATACCCAGAGGTGCCTAAGGCAGCATACTACAGAGACACCTGCACGTCCATGTTTATTTGAACACTGTACGTAAGAGCCGAGTTTTGGAAAAAACCAAGTATCTGTCAACTGAGGAAGGATAAAGAAAATGTAGTCTCTACACCGTGGAGTTGTGTTCAGCCATGATGAGGAATGAAACGATGGTCACAGGAACAGGACCCCCGCAGCTGGGGGTCGTTTTAAGGGAAATAAGCCAGACTCGGAAAGACAAATATTGCATGTGCTCCCTCCTCCCTCCTATGTGGATCCTGGATGTGTACACACACGACATGAAAGAAGCCGACCTTCCCGGCAAAGGGGAGAACTACCAGAAAAGGAAGAGAGGCGGCAAAGGGGAGAACTACCAGAAAAGGAAGAGAGGCGAAAGGAGAGGGTTAGGGATAAATATGCTCCAAGTACATAGTACACTAGACTGAAAACAGCATATGAAAAATATCACAGTGTACAATGAATCCACACTAACAAAAAGTGTGGAAGTCTTCTCTTTCTCCCTTATATCCACTAATGAATGTGTGAAAAATCCCAAAATATAGTCTGCACGAAGAAATATCATTCAGTCCTGAAAAAAAAATTTTTTTTCTGATGGATGCTATAACATGAGTGAGTCTTAAAAACATGAGGCAAAGTGGCAGAAGTCAGCCAGGAAATGTCAGTTATTGTTTGGTTATACTTATAAGAGGTCTGTAGGAAAGGCATCTCGGAGACAGAGAGTGAGCTGGAAGGTACGGAGCAGGAGATAGGAAGAATGCAGAGTCATTGTGTGATGGATAGAGTTTCTCATTTGAGAAGACACCTAAGTTCTGGAAGTAGATGGTAGTGATGGACAATTTTTTGTTGTTCTTTTTTTTTTTTAGGTTTTTGAGACAGGGTTTCTCTGTGTAGCTTTGCGCCTTTCCTGGGGCTCACTTGGTAGCCCAGGCTGGCCTCGAACTCACAGAGATCCGCCTGGCTCTGCCTCCCGAGTGCTGGGATTAAAGGCGTGCGCCACCACCGCCTGGCTTGTTGTTCTTTTTTGAGACAGGGTCTTACTATGCAATCCTGGCTGGCCTGGAGCTCAATGTATAGACCAGGCTGGCCTTGAACTTACAGAGATCTGCCTGCCCCTGCTTTCCAAGAGCTGGGATTAAAGCTGTGTGCCACCACCATCCAATCCTACTTGGGCAGTTTCAATGCTGCGGAAGTGTGTACCTAAAATAGCTAATGTGGAGTCTTTTGTGTTGTGTATACGGTTTTTTTTTTTTTTTTTTACATTTTGCTTTTTTTTGTCGTTTATATATTTTTGTGTGTGAGTGTGAGTGCATGCAGAAGCCGGAGGTCAACATAGGGTGTCTTTTTCCTCAGTTACTTCTCTACCATATTTTCTGTGTATGTACGTATTTTCACACACACACACACACACACACACACACACACACACACACTCTGCCAGATTGTCAAAGGACAACTTTCATGAGTGACTTTTCTCCTTCTACCATGTGGGTCTTGGGGATAGTACTTAGGTGGTCAGGCTTGGCGGCAAGTGGCTTGACCCTCCTCCTGAGCTGTCTAAAAGGCCTCTCCACCTTGTTTTTGAGGCAGGGTCTCTCCCTGACTGTGCTAGGCTTACCAGCCAGAGTTCCAGGGACCCCCTTTCTCTGTTCCCCAGTGTTGTGATCAGAGGAGCATGCTGCTGTGCCTGACTTTCTGACATGGGTGCTGGGGATCGAACTCAGGTCCTCAGGCTCTACAGCAAATATGTTACTAACTGAACCCCTCACTGCCCCAGCTCCTGTTATGTGTGCTACCACAATAAAATGATTAATAATAATAATAATAATAATAGTAAGCCGGGCGGTGGTGGCGCACGCCTTTGATCCCAGCACTCAGGAGGCAGAGCCAGGCGGATCTTTGTAAGTTCGAGGCCAGCCTGGTCTACAGAGCGAGATCCAGGAAAGGCACAAAGCTGCACAGAGAAACCCTGTCTCAAAAAACAAACAACAAAAAAAAATAATAATAGTACTAGTAAATAATGCATAAAGAAGCCACACACAGAATATACAAGGAGCTCGGTTCTGCGAAGTTCAAGGCTAGCCAGGCTTACATGGAGATGGGTGGAGTGAGAAAGGGAAATTGAAAAAAAGGAGTTTAAAAAGGGGACAAATGGGTAACACCTGCGAGGAAAGCCAAAAACAAGGCTTTCTTTTCGGGAAGGGGAAACTGAACCTATTTTTAGTTTGTAAGACAGATGGAGAGGGAGGATGACCCTGGAAGAGGGGAGGGCCGTGGCATGAGGAGGAGTGAGGGACAGCACCAGCAGGGAAAAGCAGAGTCATCCTTGGCTGGCTAAGGGACACCTATTGCCCTGGGAACAGAAGGAGGAGAATCAAGGTTGGGTGAGGAGGGGACGCACATGACAGCATTTGTAGCCATAGATCGTTCCGCAGTCTACCCCCAACCCCCAGCTCGGCATCATGTGCTGCCCGAGCCAACCACTCTGGTACGATTCTCCCCGGAAAACTGAGCCCTCTCCCATGAACTATCGTTTAAAAACATTTCTGTTGAGAATTTCCAGGTCTGAACAGCGAGGAGTTTGCTCAAGACCTCTAAGGTTTGTTCAAGATGCAATGTTTTGCTTGCAGGGCCTCTGAATTTGAGAACGAGTCACCTGGGAAACATTTGCATTTTTGAGTTTTCTCTGTGTCCTGAATGTAAGAAATGCAGCTGGGAAATGAGTGTGTTTGAGCTAAAACTACGTTGGAAATAATAAGAGCTATCTGCTTTCTTTCCAAAAGTTCTAGCACCCCCACTTTTTTCCAGATTAAATGAAAACTTTCTTTTCATTCTGCAAAGAAAGCTGATTTCAGACTTAGATAGCTAAATTAAACATATTCACACGCATCTGATGTATCAACATTTTGTGAGTAGGAGGAAAATAATTGGAACAAATTCCCTTGTCTGTTCTGAACAGTGGAAATTGCATTATTGTTTGTCAGTCCGTGATGATAAGATTTGAGAGGACTCTAGATGTACAGTCTCCTTGACTGGGGAATCAAGGCTGTGGCTGACGGCCAGGCAGGACCACAGCTTCGTCGTGTGCTTCCAGAAAGAGCCTTCTTCCTTCTTCCTTCTGTCCTTCCTTCTTTCCTCCTTCCCTCTCTTTCCTCTCCGTCCCTCTTCCCTTCTTTCTCTCCTTCTCCCTCCTTCCTTCCTTTCTGTTTGTTGACAAAATCTCACTCCATGGCCAGGCTGGCCTAGAACTCACTGTGTAGTCGAGTCTGGCCTGGAAATCCATCTGCCTCAGCCTCCCGAATGCTAGGACATATGTGAACCATTATACAAGGTTTAGAGAAGCCCCCTCTTAAAAGACAAAATTGTAAATAGGGGAGAAATGGAAAGCATCTTTAATATTCAAAGAATATATTAATAAATTAAAATGTTATGAATCCCATTTTATTTTTATCAAATTAGCAAGGTTTGCAAAAGCAGTGTTTAAGGACAAACTGAAATGAGGAACTTCATGGATTACCTAGAAAGTAGTTTAAGTTTTTCAAAAAAACAATAAAAAGTGATGTATTAAAGTCTTATCAGTGGTGTATCTTTTACATAACTGTGATAGGATGGTGTTTTCAATAAACGTTTATTCTTTGAGAATTTCATACAATATATTTTGATCATATTCATCCCCTCTCCCCCCAGATCCTCCCAGGTCTACCCCTAACCTCTTCCAGCTTCATGGTTTTTTTTATTAATTAATTAACTAATTTATTTATTTTAGTGACCTTGGGCCCAGTTTATACTTTCCATTTACTCTTGAGTAGAAGACCATCCACTGGAACATTGGTGCCCTACCAAGAGCTACACCCTTGAAGAAAACTGACTCTCCCTCCCCAGAGAGGTATTAGAAAATGGATACAAGCTTTTGTGCCAGGATTGAAGAGATGACTGATCAGTTAAGAGCATTTGCTGTTCTTGCAGGGGACTAGACTTTGATCGTCAGCACCAACATGGTGGCTAATAACTATCTGTAACTAGTTCTAGAGGATCTGATGCCAGTACTGAACTCCAGGGGCACCAGGCAAGCACATGGTGCCTACACGTATCTGCAGGCAAGCACACTCATACACATAAAATAAAATAAAATAAAATAAAATAAAATAAAATAAAATAAAATAAAATAAAATAAAATAAAATAAAATAAAATAAAATAAAATAAAATCTTTTTAAAAGGCCTTGTCACCAAAGATACTTACTATAGTGTTAATTATGGTAGGAATAGCTAGATGGGTAAGTTAGAGGGATGGCTCTGTCAGGAAAGTGTTTGCTGTGCCAACATCAGGAGCTGAGTCTGGGACCCAGCACCCTCTAAAGAGTTAAGCAGGGCTGTTTGCTTCTGACACCCTATCGATTAGAGAACAGAGACCAGCAAGTTATAGAAGGCTTGCTGTCCACCCAGTCTAGCCAAAATGGTGACCTCCAGGCTGACTGACAGACCCCGTCACAAAACAAAAGTGTGGTGAGCCATAGAGGCATCTGATGTTGATTTCTGCCTTCCACATGTACATGTTGAGGGTGTACTCACATTTACATACATGCATACTATACTTATATGTTCTCTCTCTCTCTCTCTTTCTCATACACACACACACACACACACACACACACACACACACACACACGCACATGCACACAGAGACAGAGAGACAGACAGACAGAGGCTAGAAATAAGAAATTTTAGTCTTAAATTTTTCAATTATGAAAGGCACACATATGATACTATAACTTTTATACCTGTTTAAGAAATGAATGAAGGGCGTGGAGCGATGGCTCAGTGGTTGAGAGTGAGTCTTGCTCTTCCAGAAGACCCGAGTTCAGGTCCCAGCACCCATATTAGGTGGTTCAGAACTGTCTGTAACTCCAGCCAGGGGATCTGAGGTCTTCCTCTAGCCCCCACAGGCACCCACACACTTGTATCACACATTCACAAGGCACACACACACACACACACACACACACTCACACAAATAAAAATAAAATACTTTTTTAAAAAATGCTTATGAAGAATTTTCCATGATGTGGAGACAATGCTCCACAATGGTAAATGAGTCTGTATTATTTCTATAATAAAATATATTCTACGTATGTATAGTAAAGGCTATCAACTGTCACAATTTAAAGTAAATATCTAGCTAGTAGGGTTTTAGTGATTAATTTTTCCTATAGGTTTAAAAAAAAAACAATGGATGACATTATTATTATTATTATTATTATTATTATTATTATTTCCTGAGACAGGGTTTCTCTGTGTAGCTTTGCGCCTTTTCCTGGAACTCACTTGGTAGCCCAGGCTGGCCTCAAACTCACAGAGATCCGCCTGGCTCTGCCTCCCGAGTGCTGGGATTAAGGGCGTGCGCCACCACCGCCCGGTGACATTATTTTTTTAAAAAAATCTATGGGACTGGAAAGCTGGCTCAGTGGTTAAGAGCACTTCTGCAGAACCTTGAGGACCGGATCCAAAAATGCCTGTATCCCCAGAGCCAAGAGTGCAGAGACAGGGAATTACTGGGGCTTGCTGGTGTCCAGCACAGCTCAGAAAAGGTGAGCCCCATCGAGCTTTTAAAATAATGCTCATCCACTGTGAAAAAATAAACAATACAAGAAAGGGAAAAAAAAATCACGAAAACCTTGCCTTCTAGATATTTACTTTAAATTTTGACCCTTCCTCAAAGGAGTAGGTGGAGAATGATGGAGGAGGACATCCTGCCCCTTTTCTGCCCTCTGCTAATGTGCATAGTGATGTGTACTTGCATACCTATGTGCACATACAGTCACACAGACGTACACAGACACATATACAATCACACACACAAACTTTAAAAATTCCAAACTTGAAGATATTTTCTGATAAAGGAAGAAATGTCCCCTTCTGAGCACTTTTTGATAGTGTTTAAATCCCTAGAGTCCGGGACACGGGCCCACACATCCAGCAGTATTGATGAGCTTCTGTTGTGTACCAACCAGGACCCACAGTATGCGGGGGCTGAGAGCACAGTGGAAGGGGTAATGTCAGGGCTGCCTACAAAGCGCCTCACAAGGGAGGCTTCGAACCACAGAACTGGCTTGCTCACAGTGCTGGAGGCTGAAGTCCAGATCAAAGTTTCCAGGCTGGTTTCTCCCGAGGCTTCTCTTCCCGGCCTGCACACACTGGCTTTTTTTCTTTTCATCTCCCCTCTGTGTCAGTGGTCAAATTTCCTTGTTTGCTTTTTTTTTAATTTGAGACTGACTCTCACTCTGTAGTCCAGGCTGGCCTCAAATTCATGGTCTGCCTGGCTAGTGCTAGGTCCTTAAGGACACCAGTCATACTGAATTAGTCAACCTTAATGACCCAGGTTTACTTCTGTAGAATGTCCAAATACAATCCTAAGGCACCAGGAGATTGGGGTTTCAACTTTGGAAATTTTAGAGTACTATAACCCAGTCCATACTATTTAGCAATTAAATAAGCAACCTCATGAGGAGGAAGGTCTTAAGATAGAAATTAAGCATGTTCATGCTCTCAGCACCCCTGATGGTTTCTAGGGAAGTATATTCTGCTCTGACACTTGCTGATCTGTCTCTCTTCCTGTGGTGATATTTTATTTGTGCTCTAACAAATAAAGCTTATCTGAGGATCAGAGGACAGAGCCAGCCACTAGATTAGACATAGAGGCCAGACAGTGGTGGCACACACCTTTAATCCTATTACTTGGGAGGCAGCAGAGATCCATCCAGATCTCTGTGAGTTCAAGGTCACACTGGGAACAGAGTCAGGCAGTGTTGGCACACACCTTTAATCCCAGCACTTAAGATCTCATGTCTTTTCTTGGAAAACATACATGTCTTTGACCCCAGGAAGTGACATGGCTGGGTGGAGAACGGTATATAAGGCATGAGGAGACAGGAACTAAGCAGCAGTTCAACTGAGACCCTCAGGGGTGAGGACTGAGCATTCATGGAAACAGGGTTGGCTGAGGAGTTGGCGAGGTGAGGTTGGCTGTGGCTTGTTCTGTTTCTCTGATCTTTCAGCTTTCACCCCAATGTCTAGCTCCGGGGTTTTTTGTTTGTTTGTTTGTTTGTTTTTGTTTTGTTTTGTTTTTTGTTTTTTGTTTTTTTTTTTTAATAGGACTGTTTAGCAACTCGTGTTACATCTTCCTGGACTGTGTTCCAGTGTTCGTAGTTCCTTATTTAACAAATGCACAGACATTGGACAAATTTTCATCTTGTCATGAGGGAGTATAACTAACATGTAAATTTTATCTTCAGGGTGTCAGAGAATGAATATTTATTCTCTGATGCCTGATATTACAAAGTCATTCATTATCTTTCAGGGAATAGATTGGGTGTGAATCGTATGATACCTGCTGAGTTCCCATATGAGTGTGCTATGATTCCCAAGAAGAGCTTGGCTGCTTCAAAGTCCCTGGGGGCTGTAAACAAATAAGGTCTGGGGGATAAATTCTGCCCAGGATAATAACATTTCTGAGACATGTTTTCAGTAATACTCAAAATTGAGAAGAATTTAAAAATTATTCTTATTACATGTATTTATTTATTTAGTGCATACACGTGTGTGCACATGCAAGTGTGGAGGTCAGAGGACAACTTGCCCTGTGTCTGTCCCAGGGATTGAACTCAGGCCATCAGACCTGACAGTAAGTGCCTTTACCCACTGAGCCATCTTGCTAGTCTCAGAGAATTTCTTTTTAATTTCCTTCTGGTTCTGTGGCTGAATCTAGAACCACATTCATACAAGGCACACACTCAAACACTGAGCTGTTATCTCCAGCTCCAGGAGACAGTGTATGCTGTCATACAAAGTGTCACTGCGTTCACTCTCGGCTCTCTATAAGCCTTTCATTCTAGACTCAAATCCTTCACAGCCTGTGACAGACTAGAAACAAACTTACAAAAATAAGACAGATTCCCGGGGCTGAATAGATCACAGCTGCAAAAAATGTTTTTAGATTGCATTCATGCGCACACCTTGTTCCTCTCCCATTCAAAGAAGAGATGGAATTCTGCATAATTACTTAAGATGCAATAGAAAGGTCTGGTGATAAAAAGCCTGGGCTCTGGAAGCAGCTTCACCAGCTCCGTGTTGTGTTAGCTACTTCTCCATGGCTGCAAAGAAATCCCTGACAGAAGGAAGGGAGGGAGGGTGGAAGGAAGGAAGGAAGGAAGGGAAGGAGGGAGGAAGGAAGGGAGGGAGGAAGGAAGGAAGGAAGGATTGATTTTGGCTCATATTTAAGACACACTCTATCATGGTGAGGAAATCACGCTATCAGGAGCTAGAGGTAGCTGGCCACACTGTGTCTACGGTCAGGAAGCGAAGAGAGATGAATGCCAGTCCTCGGGTTATGTAGTCCAGGACCCTCGGCGGCGGACTGGTACCACACACATCTTGGATTGGTCTTCCTACTTCAGTTAGTCCAATCTGGAAGCTCCCTCACAGAGTTGCCCAGAGCTTGTCTCCTAGGTGATTACAGATCCTGTCATGCTGACAATCAGTATTAGCCATCACAGATGGTGAAAATGAAATGAGTGAGCCCCAGGGACCCTACAGCAGCTGCTGGTGTGCAGTGATGGACGCGGTGTGCAGTGATGGACGTGGTGTGCAGTGATGGACGCGGTGTGCCGTGATGGACGCGGTGTGCCGTGATGGACGCGGTGTGCCGTGATGGACGCGGTGTGCCGTGATGGACGCGGTGTGCCGTGATGGACGCGGTGTGCTGTGATGGACATGGTGGGCAGTGATGGACGCGGTAGCGGGACGCTGCTGGTTTAGACTTCTCTGCGCCTTCTGTCGTGGATGGGCTTTCTTTCTTGCCCCTTCTCAGTGTTGCCTCCAGACTTAGCTCTCACCCACTACCAAGGTCTAGTTTGGAGTCACCCCAAGGGTTGACCACTTTGTGTTCTCTGTGGGTGAAATTCTGATAAGGCAAACACTTGACCCCTCACTTATTGGAGATTCTCTTTTCTGTGACTAGCCAGTTTAAAAATTGGGTAAGTTTGAGAGGATAGTCGTGTTTTTCCATTAGCTCATCAACACTTCCGTCCCTTGGATTCCTCTAGCCATTAGGGTCTGAAACCTGGGCAAGCAGTCACCGTGGGAGAAGCACTCTTGTCAGAGCCACCTCAACATCACTGGCTGCTGCTTTGGCTCCTTGTACTTGACTTGGTCCATCATCAAGGCCCATTGACCCTTCCCAATTGGCCATCCTCTTACTCCTCTTCTGGGTTAGCCTTCCTTTACTAAAAAAAAATCAACTTTAAACCTCTGGGGTCTTACCCTTTGGACTCCTCTGCTTTGGCCGTGATTGATATTCATCTTGTATCGGACATTTCCCTACCCTTAGGAATTACTGCTTGGAAAGTGTGGAGTTTTATCCAAGTATCTTTTAAAGATTCACGGGCCAGGTAACTGCTCCTGTGATGCTGACTACTGCAGGTTGTCCTACCATTGCTTATAATGGTGCCTTTTATTATGCCCTCTTCTCTAGTTACTCTCCTCTATCTCATGCACAGCTTTACTGGTTGTTTTTATGCTACTGTAGTAGACTGCATAGAGGCTTTTCAATCTTCTTGTACCCCAGGTATCTTCCAATATTGCTTTTGTTTTTTTCTCCTACCCCATCAACGTAGATGTCACACCAGCGACATTGAAGACGGTCCGCACAGTATGCAAACGGTGAGTGAGCCCTGCCTCCTTGTGACCAGGGCAGGCTTCTTTGTAATGCTTTTCCCATTTGGTTTGCACTTATTTTTGTGTCAGTTTGTGTCATTAGTCCTCAGCCCTCTGGGACATGCTGCCTGCTTAATAATTGTGTCCTGGAGAAATGGGGGATCAGGCTGGAGAGATGGCTCAGCGGTTAAGAGCACTAACTAGTTGCTCTCTCAGAGAACCGGGTTCAGTTTCTGGCCCCCACATGGCCGCTGTGGGGGACCCGATGTCCTTCTTCTGCACTGCATGCATGAACTGCACAGATATAACATTCAGGCCAAACACTCAGACTCATAAAACACTAAACAGAATC
Organism: Peromyscus eremicus; assembly: GCF_949786415.1. Classification (NCBI taxonomy): domain Eukaryota; kingdom Metazoa; phylum Chordata; class Mammalia; order Rodentia; family Cricetidae; genus Peromyscus; species Peromyscus eremicus. The sequence goes on along the minus strand of NC_081425.1, from coordinate 48,880,002 downwards.
TACAAAACAAAAGGCTCAAGCACAGCAACTTACCTATGAAAGCAGTGACACGCCATTTTCCTGTCTTCTGAAATCCTAGTTTTGAACTCACGTTGTAAATCACAGACACTGGGGCCGAATGATTTGATTGACAGTCACAGTGCCATCACTTCCGGGCTGTTCACTGAGGATAATTAGCCTCTCCAGACTTTTTATATCATATAGGAGTCTCAGAAGGCTGTTATGAAGATTTTATTTTTTAATTTTTAAAATTATATTTATTTGTGCTGGAGAGATGGCTCAGTGGCTAAGACTGCATATTGCTCTTACAGAGAACCTGGTTTTAGTTCTTAGTACCCACAACTTATAGCTCACAAATGCCTATAACTAGTCCCAGGGGAACCCACGTTCTTTTCTGGCCTCCATAGCATCTGCACACACTTGATGTACCTAAACTCACATAGGCACACACACAATGTGTGTGTGTGTGTGTGTGTGTGTGTGTGTGTGTGTGTTTGTGCATCCATATGTCAGTGTCAGAGGGCAACCTGTAGGGGTTGATTCTCTCTTTCCACCTGTGGCATCCAAGAATCAAACAGGTTACCAAGGCTGGGCAGCAAGGGCTTCCACCTGCTGAGCTATCTCTCTGGGCCACTATGATTCTTGCTTCTGGATAGACCACAGTTGCAAATGATTTTAAACTGCATTCCTGTATACAGCTTAATGTGCATCCATTCTAGGTAGAAACAGGATTTGATGTAATCACTCGGCATGCAGTGGAAAGTGCTAATGATTAAGGGCCTGGCCTCTGGAAGCAGTTCCACCATTCCCCATGTTTAGGAGCTAGCCAATAGTATACAATAAACCCTTAAGACTTTAGCTAATGTTACTATTAAAAAAATTATTAAAAAGTGTATTGCTAGCCGGGTGGTGGTGGCACACGCCTTTAATCCCAGCACTCGGGAGGCAGAGCCAGGCGGATCTCTGTGAGTTTGAGGCCAGCCTGGACTACCAAGTGAGTCCCAGGAAAGGCACAAAGCTACACAGAGAAACCCTGTCTCGAAAAACCAAAAAAAAAAAAAAAGTGTATTGCTATTTAATTGCCTATATACCAGGAAAGTCACTGTCACCTAACTGTGGCCACCTGTGTTTGAATGCTGAGGTCAACGTTAGATCTGTGTCTGTGGGTAGGAATCAAATTTTTATTCACGTGGACAGCCAGCAACGTCAATATCTGGAAGATTTTTCATAATTTAATTTCTATTTAAAAGTCGAGGTGAACATAGGGAGAAGATGGAAGCAGCCACTAGCACCCCCAGAAACGTGGGGATGCTCCGAGGAGCCTGAGAGACCCACAGAGGTTTCGCAGGGAGACCGCAGCTTCTGAGGGAGGATGAGCCTGCAGAAAGCACAATATCTCCGGAACAACTGAAAAAAGGCAGGTCTTTGGGGAAGATGCTTTTTAAAAAGTGGTTTCGCCGGGCGGTGGTGGCGCACACCTTTAATCCCAGCACTCGGGAGGCAGAGCCAGGCAGATCTCTGTGAGTTTGAGGCCGGCCTAGGCTACCAAGTGAGTTCCAGGAAAGGCGCAAAGCAAAGCTACACAGAGAAACCCTGTCTCGAAAAACCAAAAAAAAAAAAAAAAAAAAAAAGTGGTTTCATGGAATTGGGGAAAAAGATGGTGGAACGGAGAGGCGTGCATGGAAGAAAGAAGTGCATTAGAGTTACAGCAGCGGCAACAGGTATGAGCGCATGGATGGTTATGGCAGACAAAGGAGCGTGTTGTTGCTGAGCAGGGCCAGTCCTCAGGCTGCTGGGAGACTCGGGTCACCACCAGGCCTGCAACACCCTGTAGCCACCCGCCGGGCTGCTGCTGCCACTTGAGCTGCTCATCCTGTAAACACGATGCCTGGGTACCGACAGGGCGGCTGACACCGAGGGCCGGGTGGTAGACAGCAGCCTGGTGGTAGACAGCTCATCAGGTCCTGTCCCCGCGACATGTTGCCCAGCCACACGATCACCCGACGATGAACAGCAACAAGATATCTGAGGCAAAGAATGCTTCTTTTTCTGGATTACGTCTCCTTGAAAGTTTTTAGTGGTCCACACCGCCGGAGGACACCGTGTGGGTGTCTGTGCTCAGTGCTGCCGCCGTCGACCATGTCGACATCGGTGATCTTCATCGCCCCTGGAGACCAGGGTGATGTCCTTGATCTCAGCTGCCGCAGGAAATCACGTTCAAGTCCACAATCTGTGCTGCCACCAACTGCTATGGGCAAGGAACTCAAATGGGAATGAGAGAGATGGATGGTTTCTGTGACAACCCCCCCCCCTCCGCTCCCCCCCAAAAGAAACAGTCTAGATAGGAAGCTATTGAAGAGATTCCTTAAAAACTGATGAAGATGCTGAAGTGTAGCGCATCACAGTTGATGGCTTCCGGTGAGGGTGGATGGGAACCGACTGTTTTCTTTAAGGAGCTGGCTGGTGAGAGTTTGACCATGCTCCAGTCAGTATATGGGCAACGCAAATTGGACTTGATGGGGTTTTGGGGGGGTGGGGGGGGAGGGTGCAAGACCTGGGAGAAATGGGAAGCAATTGCAAACGGAGTACATTTTATGAAATTCCCAAATAATTAATAAAAATATTTTGGGGGGTAAAAGTTGAGGTAAAATATACACAACATAAGATTACCATTTAACCGTGTTTGAGTATTCCCTGGGCACCAAGAGTGTTTACAATGCTGTGAAACCATCAGCTCCTTCGTCTTCAGAACTGAAACCCTGGGCCATTAAATGGCTTTCTGTTCTCTCCCTACAAGCCCAGCAATGATCCTTCTCTGTGTCTTTGTGGGTTTGGCTGTGTAGGCAGGCGTCTTGGTTTTCGTGAGGTCATCCAGCTTCTGCCCTTGTGTGTCTGGTTCTCCAAACTTGACTGTTGCTGGGGTTCACCATGCTGTAGCAAGTGACAGGTTTTCCTTCTTTATGAGACTGGATACAGTTTGTTGTCATAGTTTTAGTGGGTGTAAAGCCTTTCTTTGCTAGGTATGGTGGTGCATGCCTCTAGTCTCAGCTGAGCCAGGAAAATCATGAAGTTTGAGTCTGGCTTGAGTTACACACTCACACATACCAAACAAATAAAATAAATCCTTTTTTTTTTTTAATCAATATGCATTTAGAAGTTCCTGGGGTGTTTTTGTTTGTTTGTTTTGTTTTGTTTTGTTTTGTTTTGTGTTTTGTTTGAGACAGGATCTCACTATGTAGCTCTGGCTGTGATCTGTAGACCAGGCTGGTCTCTAATTCATAGATCCACCTGCCTCTGCGTCTTGAGTGCTGGGATTAAAGGCATGGGCTACTACCACCTGGCAGAAGTTCTTGTTTGCTTGTTTGTTTTTTGTATTAATAACTGTAGCTGATTAAAATTGGGCTCTATCTTTATAAAGTTGTACAAGTTGTTTGATGGTTCAAATAATAATGGAAGAAAACAAAACAAAAAAACTCAACTGTAGATGTAACCAACCGTCTTATTAAATAAGATACACAGAGCCGATTCAGAGAAGAAAGCCAAGAGGTCAGAGCTAAGAGCCTCACCCTTCCTGCTTCAGTGATCCTCTTCAGTCAAGAGAGCTCTCTGAAAAGGACCTACTTCCTGTGTGTATGTCTTTATATAGTCTAGCTGTTCTGCCTTCTCATTGGTTGTAAACCCAAACACGTGACTGACTGCCTTGTCACTGCCTGTATGTACCGCCCTCCAGGTCCTTAAAGGCGTGCGCCACCACCACCACGCACTTGCTATGGCTCTAAGACCCCCAGGCAACTTTATTTATTAACATACAATTAAAATCACATTTCAGTACAAGTAAAATACCACCACACCCAACCAAACCTGGTGCTATACTCCTGCAATCTTAACAGCAGGGATGCAGAGGCAGGAGGATGGCCACAAGTTGGAGATTGACCTGGGCTAAATTGTGAGGTCTAGGCCAGCCAGGGCTGCATAGCAAAACCTCGTCTCAAAAAAAAAAAAAAAAAAAAAGACAAATCTAGTGTCCAAGAAATCAAACTAGTATATTACCAGAGGGGTGTGTGTGCGTGTGTGTGTGTGTGTGTGTGTGTGTGTGTGTGTGTGTAAAATGAGTTTATAATTCTAATTAAGAAGTAAAAGAGACTTGTTGGGATGTGTAACTTTCTTGTTTTTCACATCATTTTCTCCAATATATTTACTGGCCATAAAACGAAAAGATATGACTTCCTTGATAATGTTGAGAGCGAGCTGGCCAGTGGGCCCTGGCTCTGCCTGCCATGAGCAGCAAGGTGAAATGGAAGATAGTGTCACCTGTCACATGTGACTTAAAGCTTTCAAAGTGCTCCTTTCCCAGTAATTGCTAAGATTATTAAATTGCAAAGTCGGCTAAGGAAGCTTCTGGCGTGTGTTTTTATAATGTCAGACAGCGAGCTGCTAATGAGAAAGCCAGCGAGACAGCGGGAAGCAAAGGGCAGCATGGGAGCCAGCAGTCTTGGCAGTTTCAATGCATTGTTAACGTGGAGAACTCGCTCTCAAGCCTGGGAAGCTGACAGAGTGGGGATGTCCCCTGCTCCTTCAAGGGAAGGAGACTTTAAATGGGATTTTATTTTTATTACTCAAGGTAAAAGAAACAGTTTTACACTTATGATTTATACCCGACCTAGTGCAGGAGTTAGATGAAGTGATTGAGAGAATGCTAAAGCATGTAATTTAGGAAATGTGAATAGAATTTCCCCAACTTGTCTTCTGTTGTTCCAGCACTGACCTTTTCCTCTGAAAATATTAACAGAAACCTGAAAAAAAAAAAAAGAACATAAAGTCCCTGGCTGCAGGGAATGAGTTTAGAGTTTCTGCATGCCAGTGGCTTGTCTCTTCTAACCAAGGGCTGGTGAGTTCACCGAGCTCCTGTAATTAGGATTTTCTTGGCCTGTAAATAGAGTAGCCATATGTTCTAGATTTTTCTGGGGCAGTCCCAATTAAAATATTCCTTCCTGTTGTTAGACCATGTGTCAGACCATGTGTTCTAATTTTTTTTTCTTTAATGTAAAATGTGGTCTGCTTTCCCAAAACGGTCAGTATTTCCCTAATGGCTATTTCCGTTCAAGGTACAAAGAACTCCCTGTGTGTGTGTGTGTGTGTGTGTGTGTGTGTGTGTGTGTGTGTGTGTGTAGGGGGGGTTAGCATCCTACCCAATGTGTGAGACTCGGATGATTGTCTATGTGTGTCCACAGACCCCAGTATGATTTCTCTAGGTACCTCCACAGGACTCACTTCTCCCACATCTTTCTCTTCCTGCTGTACCAACCCTGGAGGGCACACTACTGCTACTGTGCCTATTATTGTCTGTGTGCTAGACTCCTCTCCTCAACACACGTTTACAGCCTAGAAGAAGGCCTGAAATGCTAGCTACTCATGAGGCTGAGGCCAGAGGATCACAAATTCAATGTGTGCCTGGGCCATAGGGTGAGGTCAAAGATTGCCTGGGCAATTTACTGAGACTCCATCTGAAAATAAAAAAAGTAAAAAGAGGACTGGGGATATAGACTAATGGTAGAGCCCTGCTGAGCATGTGGATGGCCCTGGGTTCAGTCCATCGCTCTAAAAAAGGGAGTGGGGACTGGAAAGAAGGTTCATTGGTTAAGAGCACTTGCTGCTCTTTCAGAGGACCCAGGTTTGTTTCCCAACACCCACATGGTGTCTTATAACCAACCATCTGTAACTCCAGGATCCAGTGTCTTTTGGCCTCTGTGGGCACAGGCATACACAAAATACACATATGATACATGCAGTCAAAACAATCATACACATAAGATAAAATTAAATTAAAAAAAAAAAAGACCATCACCTGGCTTTTTCTATAATATCTACTAGGCCTCACTTGATCCTGAAGTTGTGTGTGTGTGTGTGTGTGTACCAGTTGATTGGATTTTTTCTTTTTTCTTTTTATTTATTCTTCTCTCATATAGTACATCCTGACCACAGCCTCCCCTCACTCCACTCCTCCTAGCTCCTCTGCCACCTCCCCTCTCCCCCAGATCCACTGCTTCTCCATTTCCCTTCAGATGATTGGACTTTTTGGTTTTTAATCACTAAGAACAATGACATCCTTTTAAAAATGTTGCAGAGACAGCTCAGCTGTTAAGAGCATGTGCTCTAGTCTTCCAGAGGACCCATGTCTAACAGCTCACAACCACCTGTAATTCTAGCTCGAGGGGATCCAGTGTCCTCTTCTGGCCTCCATGGGTACTGCACTCATGTGCACACACACACACACACACACACACACACACACACACACGCACACACACACGCACACAAACACACACACACACACACACACACACACACACCATGGGTAAAAACCTACCTCTTGACTCCTCATATGTACTAAGAGAGAATAGTGAATCTTACGGCTTTGTTATGCTATTCTACACACACACACACACACACACACACACACACACACACACAAACAACTTCTAACCATCATTTCTTTTGGTGCATCTCCTCGTCTAGACCCTTCAATGTAGTTATCCTTTCAACCCCGTGTACTCTCTAAATGTTTGCTCAAAAAATATATATAATTAAATAAATATTTACTCCACAGAATTGCCTACAAGAGAGAGTCTGTCACCTCAAGGTGGTATTTCTTGAGCACTAGAATTGAACCCTGGGCACTGTGCATGCTAGGAGGACGGTCTGCTCCTGAGCTATAAACCCAGATGCCCTAGCTGATTCCTGCCAAGTCTGCATCTCTCCCCCAGCTCTTCTCTGCACTCCTGCCAGCAACCCAATAATAAGCCAAGGTTGTAAGGGTTAGGGGGAGGAGAGGATGTCTATGGGAGACATGGACAAGATCAGGAATCAAAATATTCATGCATGAGGTTTGGGTGGTCCTCTGAGGGGTTTGAGCATGAGCATGTTGAAAGACTTCAGAGATTCTGATCTGAGAGAACTCTTAGTCCCAACTCTTTAAGTCCTAGCTTCAAGGCCCCTGTCAGCACGATCCTCACGTTACCAGCTCTTTCCGGTTTCCTCATCTCTCATGGTAACAGCGTCCCTTTCTCTGGGGAGTTGAAATGTTTAGGAGGATGAAGTTGCCATGTTTTTGCGTTCAATGTGTACTTGGGGGCAAGTTTCGCTCAATAGGTGACTAAGCCCTTGAAGTGTTTAAAGTAGAAATCAGCTCTACTGATCAGTGTTGTTTAAGACATCTAGGAGGGCTTAGTCACCTGAGTTTGTCGTTCTGACTTTTACATCTAACTTGTGGTTTATAGCATCAGCTCCCAACTACCAACACTCTTTATAGTCCTGAGATTTCTGGACTTTAGGTCCACCAAAGCCTTTCTTCAATTTGGGAATTATTAACCCTTTTGAAGTTCCTTGTTAAATGCAATGTCCCTTCAGTCATCGGCTGTGTGATAAGAAGTGGGTTTGTGTCCCTGATCTGTTCATTTCAGCTTATCACTAGATAAAGGACAGACATTCTTCTACAGAAAAATAATCTTAGATCTGGAACCCTAGCCAACATCTGCCTTTACTTTTCTTCTTGAGAATAATCCAAATTTCAGAAAGTTCTTGTGTCACAGATTCAGACAAAACCATATAATCTGACTTTTTCCATACAAGGGAAGTGAGATTGTAGACTATTCCTTTCCACTTCCAGACCTGTGCCCATTTGCCCACGAAGCCACTACTACCGTGCAAGTGCACTGTGCTAGAATCAAATGCCTGGCCGGGCCCCGGGTCATCTTTCGTGTTCTGGTACATCTAGCATATGGTTACATAACAGCAAATTCCATGGTCTGTCATGAGAAGCCTCCGCTATAGGGCTGAGGAGATGGCTCAGTGGGTAAAAAGGTGCTTGCTGCCAAGCCTGATGACCTGAGTTCAATCCCTGGGATCCACATTGTATAGAAGGTTGTCCTCTGACCTTCATACCCACACATACAAAATAAATGAATAAAAGCTCATTCTCATATATCGAAATCCCTCATTGTAAGTAGCCACATTTACATATATGTGTATATATCATATACATATATATACACACATTATATATATATACATATATAGTGTGTATGACGTGTGTGTGTGTGTGTGTGTGTGTGTGTGTGTGTGTATGTGTATGTGTATTAGTATATAGCTTTAATCCCATCACTGGGGTATACCTCCACATATATTTTTGAGACAGACTTTCTCCTTGTATATCCCAGGCTGACCTTGAACTCAGACTCCAGACTCCTGGCTTTTACATGGTGCCAGCATATCTGGCTGCCATTTCTTTTTGTGTTAAAGAAAAGGGAATATATACACTGGTACCCTCTGGTTTAGTTGAACTGAGCAGCTGCCATGCAAATTCATGTGGCTTGTGAAGTGCAAGATAAACTAATAAACAAAAATTCTCTGATGCTGGTATTATCTGTGTGAAGCAGAATTTGCTTGCAATTGTAAAACCAAAGTAAAATTCACAAACATTGGACACACAGACGCAAAAGCTAATTAAAAAATGCCATTTCCATCAGTTCAGCATTAAAACTTTTGTGTTTATTAAGCTAGCCTCTAAAACGTTTTGGTTGACTGTATTATAAGCACATGTTATACATTTAAAACTGTTCAGCAAACTCTCCTAAGAAAAAGACCATTTCTCCCTGATTTATATTGTTGGGATGTCACATAAAATTTAATTTTCCAATAAGAGTCTCTGCTGGGACAGTTTGAAAGGCCTCTTACTCATATCAAATTTGCAGCCCTTTAGTTTTGGGGGATTTAGTTTTCACTTTCTCATATGACACAGCACACTGCCACGCACGTATCAACTTTCCTGAAGTTTCCAATGCATTTCTTCCTTTTCCCATCCTACAAGGGCTCTCTGTGGGTGCTAAAGTAAGTGGAGTGTTTTCAGCCTGGCTTGCCGGGAAGACATAATGTGTCCCTAGTCTAGCTATTCACATATAATTCTCCCTAGCCAAACCCCAGATCTTGCAGCTCAGGAAAGACTTGCTGCCTCCGCTTCCTCCTCCCCTGCCCTTGACAGATCCTGATGACCACGCTTGTAAGGAGTCACTTCCAATCTCTTGAAGCGTTGAAAGCCATGTGCCATTCTGGTCAAGCCTGCCTCCTCGTTGTGTCCTTAACTTGGTGACTTCCCCCTCTCCCTTCATCTGTTCTGATTCCTCCCACAGTCCATGGACTCACAGACCCTTTATTAGCATCCTGAGTTCACGCTGATCTCTTCTTTCCACAGGTTTGTAATTTAATGTTTGCCTGAAAGGTTCCTTTGTTCTCTGGTCTTTCCACTAGGATCATGGTCTTCCTGCTGTGATCATGATCTTCAGTTACCCCCCCCCCCCACAAGTTTGTGCTGGCCACAGGAATCGGTTCTTGGAGGATAGAAAGAGCCTTTAATGGCAGCTACAGGCTTGAATCAGTCCTGGTTTCAATATTCACCGAATTTTCCTCTTCTAACCAAATCACTTAAACCTTTTTTTTTCCTTTGTGAGACAGGCTCTCACTTTGTAGCCCAGGCTGGCCAGAAACTTACTGTATAAGCCAATTCTCTTGCTTCTGCTTCCCAAGTCAGTACAAGGCACACACACACGCACACACACACACACACACACACACACACACACACACACATGCACACACAGATTCTTTTTCCTGAATGATTAAATATAATTAATGCCATCCATCATAAGGGATATTCTGTAAAGTGAGAACATTCTGCAAAATCATAGTTTTTATTTAACTATGTTTTGAAATATCAGAAAAGGAGCCTTCAAAACACCCTTTTATCTCAAAGAAAGCTATTTTTAGGAAAGGGACAATTCAGTTGCAGCTCTAATTTTCAGTACACATGCCAAACTGGTAGAGGCCAGTTAACGAGGCCTTGCTGTACCCATTAGCAGTCTCGAAGCATTTGTTTTTTCCAAGTACATCCAACTCATTCCTTCCTCCATTTCCAACTCCAACACAATCCTTCTTACACCATTAACTCGAGTCATAGTCTCTGCCTACATATCACAAGACACTCTTTCTCCACCTTGGGTAGAATAATGTGCCCTCACTAGGAACTTAAATGAATAAGCTTTTACTTTCCTGTATTGACTTCTCGGAGCCTAAAATGCTGAATCTTTCAGTGTGTTTGTGCCAGGGGTTTATATCTTCACCAAGGCCATCTTCACCAAGCCCAGAGAAAAGTTTTAGAAAAGGAAAACCCCATTTAAAAGAAGAAACAAGTCAACATCACTTTTCTCAAATCTTATGTTACCTACCGTCTTGAAAGTATTTTTTCAGCCAATATACAGAGACTTCTGTTATTAATTTAATGCCCATGGATGTATATGTCACTTTCTCAACTAGTTTTTCCCAGCAAGGGAGCAGACAAACATCTTTCGCCTCTCCCTACAGTCCTTGGCTCCAGGATCTTTCCCTGAGTTTCTGCTTTATTCCTACCAGATCTTCCTGGGCCCTCCACCTGGGTCCCTTCAAGTGGCACACGTGCGGCCTACCAGCATAGACAAAGCACAAGGAAATTTAAAGGAGCAAAACAAAACTATACTTGGTCACCTGTTCAGTGAAATCAGCATCACATTAGTACACAAACCAGAGAGAGCGACATAAAAACTACAGACCACAAGCAATAATAAACACAGATACAAACCTAGCTCTTCAAAGTCCTAGCAAATCAAGCCCAAGAGCATCGAAAAGGCATTATACTCCACAATCAAGTGAGATGTATTCCTTATGTGTATGGCTGGTCCAATGCCTGATCAGAGGCTGTAATCTACAGCATCCGTGGGTTAAGAAGAAGAAGAACTGTGTGGCCACATCAACCGATACGGTAAGAGGACTATGTTTAGTGATGAGAAGCTGCATGCTTTCCCCCCAAAGATCAGGGAAAGGCATTCTTATTCAACAACAAAGTGGAAATCCAGGCCCGTGTCGTAAGACAATGAAATGCAGCATGTATAGATTGAAAAGGAAACACAAAGCAAATTTTTGCTAGGAAACAAAGGAATTGGTGAGGGCCTGCGTAGGACCTGTGCACTTTCCTTATTACACATTTGTTTTCTGTTTCAAAGATGCCCACTTTCACTCCATTATGGTTTCCTTCTAGTTCCTTTAATATGCGATTATGTTGTAGGTTTTTAAAATGGATGTTCAGAGCATGTGGTTTTCAATCCTCCTCAACTATACACATTTAAAGCTATAATTTTTAAAATTCCTGCTCTTCCTCAATCCAGATGTCTTAGTGGGTTATATTTTCATTTTAATTTAAAATATTTAAATTTTCATTGCATTTCTTCCAACCTGTAAGTTGTTTTAAAATGTGTTGCTACCAGACATGGTGACACACATCTGTAATCCCAGCACTTAGGCGGTGGAGGAGTTCAAGGTCATTTCAGTTATCTATTGAGTTTGAGACCAGCCTGTCACAGAAGACCTTGTCTCTAAATTAAAAAAAAAAAAAAGGGAGGGTCAGTGATGATGGCTCAGGGGCTAAGTAGTACTTGCTGCCTAGCCTGATGGCCCCAGGACCTACACAGCGGAAGAAAAGAACCAATGCCTGTAAGTTGTCCTCTGACCTCTACGTATGCACTGAGGCATGCATGCCTGTATGTATGTGTATGCACATAAAAGGAAGTGCAATGTTAAAATTAAGTTAAAATAAATAGAGATTGGTGAGATGGTTCAGAGCTAAAAGCATACGTTGCTCTTACAGAAGACCTGAGTTTGGTTCCTAGCACCCACGTTGGATATCTCACAACTACCTGTAACTCCAGCTCTAGGGGGAACAGACCGTGTGAGTGTGTGTGTGTGTGTGTGTGTGTGTGTGTGTGTGTGTGTGCATGTTAATTTCCAAAACTTCTGAGGGATCGAGGGATCTGCTAGTTATTTTCCTATTATTCATTTTTAGTTTGATTCAACGTTAGAATAAAGCATACTCTGTGTGATTCCAAGTTTGGCGGGACTTGCTTCATGGCCCAGCGTGCAGTACGTTTTGATAAGTGGTTATATGTTGCTGAAAACTGTACACTTCGCACTTGTTACGTGTAGTGTTCTGTAGACTTCAATTACACTGATGGGGTCTTTACTGGTTTTTTTTTTCAGTTTATTCTATCAGTTATTGAAAAGTATATTGAATTCTTCAATTACAGCTGTAGGTTTATCAAATTCTCTTTCTTTATCAAATATCTCATGTTTCTCTCACTTTAGTTTACTTGTTATAAAGCTTGTAGAGGCTCTCAACCATTTTATGTTCCTCTTAAAAGGCAGACAGAGTACAGAGAAATCACTCGAATCCTGTCCAGGCTGTCTTTTAGGCTAACTTAAGGTCGGTCGTGTGGGTGTTGGCTTTGTTAGTAGGCTGTCTGTGCTCTTTTAGATTGGGAGTGCCAGTCCACACAGGCCTTGTGATCACGTCTCCTCAGTACCACGCTGGTACAAAGAGCTCTGCACAGCCTCCTCCCAGCCTCCCAGGAGCTGCCCTCCCTTATTGCCTTGTGGTCTGTGCCTGTGCTGGCTCAGGTCAGGAGTTGAGCAAACATTTCAAGGGGGAAGTTCACGCCACCTTGTGGGTTCACTTCCTTCTATTCTCTGGGCCTGGTACCACCAAGTCTTTACCCCTCTGGCGCTTTTGAGCCTCATTCTGTCTCTTTGGGGCTCAGTAAAGCTGCTGCTTGCTGTCCGGCCTGCACTCTGAATTGGGTGGGGATGAATCTGGAGGTCACCGTGGTGTGACTGCCTTCTCTCCAGGCTCATTTGTACTGGCCATTTTTAGTACAGTCAGATCTTCTTCGTGTATTGTGTCTTCCTGTTAGAGTCTCTCAGCAGGAGGGTTAGTTCGGTATAAGCTACTCTGTTATGGCTGGCTTCCAAAGTCTTTCTCTTTCGTATTTAAGTATACTATATATTACAAATTTAAAAAACTAAAATCACTTAGGAGATCGAAATAAAGATATGACAAAGGCAAAAAGACTGAATTATGAGCTATAGAATGGCAGTCTTAGTCAAGATTACCCATAAGTCTTTGGACTCATTATTCTATTTGGAACAAGTGCCCTTCCTTTCTTACCTTCACGGTGCTTCTTTTTTTTTTTTTTTTTTTTTTTTTTTTTTTTTTTTTTTGCTTTTGAAACATGGTCCCATTACTTAGTTCAGGCTGGCCTTGAACATACCAGGTAACCCAGTTTGACCTTGAACTCACAGTGATCCTCTTACCTCCGTCTCCAAAGTGCTAGGACAACAAAAGGTTCAGATTACAAGTAGAGCTTGACGCCAGCTTAATTTTGTTCTTTGTTAAGAGGGTTGTGCTTGGTTGGGAAAGCCAATATCGCTCTTGTTGATATTTGTTTGTTTATTCTCATGTGCATGTGCCTGAGTGCGTGTCTATGTGCCATGTGCATGCAGGAGGCCCAGGAGGTCGGAAGAAAGTGTCAGAACCACTGGGACTGGAGTGGCCGGTGGTTGTGAGCACCATGGGAGTGCTGGGAATCAAACCTGGGTCTTCTGCAAGAGCAGTAAGTACTCTTAAAACTGCTGAACCATCTCTCCAGCCTGAGAAAGCCAATGTTTCATCTCTCGACTACCACATAAATGCCACGCGATCCAGGACAACAGACCTCTTCCTTTTACCAATTTGGTTTTATTATTTGTTAGTTGAGACAGATGACCACCAATGTCTGCTTCCCCCAACCCCTTTCAGAAGAAAGCAGGGTATAAATAAATAGAGAAATGGTGTCTAAAGGGCTGACTGGTCTTCCTGACAGTGTGTCTGGGGTCAGCCGAGTTTTAGAGACAAGGTTTGCCCTATGTCTTTCTGTAGTGATATCCGAACTCTAACACTTTTCTGACTCTGGGACAATTTCTACTCATGCTCTGTTTTTCTTTGTCTTCATTAGGGCTGTGAATTGACACAGCCCTGACTGCTGTTTCTTGCTCATCTGGGTCATAAGAAAACATGAGCATTTGAGTCGGGGTACTGATTTGGAGAGAGCTGGTTGGGCCTGATAAGAAAAGGAATCAAACTATTGGGAGTCTGAACAAAATTTGCCGAAATAAGAATATGACTCAAAATATGGGTGTTGTAGCGAGTCTTTCTCTGTCCCGCCAGCCAGATCCCAAATAACCACACTGAGACTTACTAATTATGAAAACTTGGCAAATAGCTTAGGGGTGTTTCTGACTAGCCCTTATAACTTAAATTAACCCATATCTTTTAATCTATGTTCTTTGTAATGCCCATGCTGCTTGTTCTGCATCCAGCTGGCAACCCCACCCTTCTTCTTCCCAGCATTCCCTCTGCCCCCCAAATCCTTCCTAGCTATTGGCCATTTAGCTTTTTATTAAACCAGTCACAGGGACATATCTTCAACAGGGTGTAGTGGGTATGCTGGCACACACTACCAGTAGTGGGAGGTAGAGGAAGTAGGATGAAGAGTTCAAGTCTATCCTTGAATCTATTAAGGATTCTATCTATCAAGTAAGTTTGGGGCTAGCTTGGGCTACATAGTTGAGAAATGAAACATTGGCTTTCTCAGGCAGGAGAGATGGCTCAGCAGTTAAGAGTACTTACTGCTCTTGCAGAAGACCCAGGTTTCATTCCCAGCACCCACATGGTGCCTCACATGTTGTCACAAACCAACAGTGGAATGGCCATAAGTTTTCACAGCCATATTGACATATTATTGTGGTCGGAATGATCTAAAACAGCTGAAATATTAATGGGACAGAGCCTCAGAGGCAGCCTCACTACCTCAGTGACTACTTCCCTAGGCTTTCTGTCTTCCCTTAACCTCCGTCAGTTATGATGTCACCCTCGGCATTTTACTAGCTTCAGCCTGGCTGGTGTCCCTCTGGTCACTCTGTACACATGCCGCAGCGAACCAACACCATATACATTTATCTGTTGACCTTCCTGTCATTCTGGGAGGTCAGCATCTTCATTTCAAAGATGTGGAACCTGAGAGCCACAGAGACAAACCCATCTTCCCATGGACTTAAATCTTAGAATGTCTCAGAGCTTGTGTTCAGAACTCAAGTCTGGTCCCAAACTCAGCATCTGCTGGGTGTTGTTAATAAGCAAGTACTAGATGGTTAAATCCCGCCAAAGCCACTTGTGGAAGGAAGGAACTTTTTTTTTTTTTTTTTTTTTTGGTTTTTCGAGACAGGGTTTCTCTGTGTAGCTTTGCGCCTTTCCTGGAACTCACTTGGTAGTCCAGGCTGGCCTCAAACTCACAGAGATCCGCCTGGCTCTGCCTCCCGAGTGCTGGGATTAAAGGCGTGCTCCACCACCGCCCGGCTAGGAACTTTTTTTAAAGCTGATTTTTTTTGGTCAAATAAGCAACTCCCCAGGCTAGCATGCTTTCATGCCTTAATGTATGTTTTTCTCAATTATAATGCATCTTTCCTTATTTATTGAACACCCACTATGTGCTAAAAACACAGAGTAATACAAAAGACATAAAACTATGGCTAAAGTATAAATTGGTACAACTCCTAAAAAGAGTAAATGAATATTTTTTTTTTCGTTTCTAAATTTGCATAACCTTTGGCCAGGTTTCTGTTCCTCTTCTTGAGGAATGACTCATCCATATGTATTAACTCTGAGGTCTAGGAACACTGGTAGATATGTAGATAAATGCGAAGTAAATTATCTCAAGTTGAAATAGGTACTTTAAAGGGGGGAAGAGTTGTGTTAGTCAAGGAGCCGGGCTGGAGTCTCCATGCAGCTGAGCAGGAGGCAAGAGTGAAAGTGAGATTAAGAACTGGCTTAGGCTGGGCAGTGGTGGCGCATGCCTTTAATCCCAGCACTCGGGAGGCAGAGCCAGGCGGATCTCTGTGAGTTCGAGGCCAGCCTGGGCTACAGAGTGAGTTCCAGGAAAGGCTCAAAGCTACACAGAGAAACCCTGTCTTGAAAAACAAAAACAAAAACAAACAAACAAACAAAGAACTGGCTTAGGTACTTGGGGTGCTGGCACTGGGGCTGAGGTCTGCATGGCAGGCCAGGGGTCTGGAAGCTGGCAGAGAAACTGAGAGTACAAAGAGGAATTACCTCTTTCTTGGAGACATTTCAGTTGTGCATTTAAGTCTCTAACTGGCAGGATGAAGCAAAAATAATTGTCGCTTCAAGCAGATGTGAATCTTTCTTAAAGATCTTCATTGGGTTAGTATTTGACTGAATGAATGGGTAGCTATGGCCTATCTATGTCAACTTGTAAAACAAAACAACAAAGTGGGCTTAAAAACAGGCTGCTTAAGATTCAACGGCGAGTCAGGTGTGGTGGAACTTGGGAGGCTGAGGCCAGGTAATTGCTACAATTTTGAAGCCAGGCTGGGCTACATAGAAAGATTCTGTCAAAAAAAAGAAAAAAGAAAAAAAGAAAAGAAAAGAAAGAAAAAGAAAAGAAAAGAAAAAGGAAAAGAAAGAAAGAAAAGAAAAAAGAAAAAGAAGGAATGATAAGAAATGGAAGTAATAAAAAGAAAACGAGAGAGAGAGAGAGAGAGAGAGAGAGAGAGAGAGAGAGAGAGAGAGACTCTCAACTGAACTACTTTAGACAGTAAGGACATGTGCCTGCGTGTAGCAGAGGGGTCCAGAACTAGACTGGGGTCCCTTGGTTCTGGGTACCTGCATAGCCCTCCATCTTTTGAAGGCTTTGTGCTCAGTGATTTGACCAGATGACGGCAGACCTTTCCAGGTCCCATTTAAAGAAGAGAGAAACCATCTCTTCCTGAGATCTTCATCAGACCTCTTTCATGTCTCCTCACTGGTCTGAGTTTCATCATGAACCCACAATTAGGCTAATCTTTGTCACTGGTAGACTTAGCACTGAGGGACTGAGTGGGCAGAAGTGAAAGGAATGGGTAGCCCTGATTCCCATGGGTCAGAACTGCCTCTCCTTCTTAACAATGACTGTACAGCTGGCAGATTGGAATGGCTCAAAGCAAGCACACCTTGGCTCCAGATGGCCCAGCCATTCCTGGCCATCTCAAGGGATAACCATCTTTGCTATTGTTATATGAATGGGTGAAAGCACATTATTGGGTTAAACCATTCAGAACCACACCAGAAGGGATCTGTGAGCATAGTGCTGGCTGTGCAAGCATGAGGAACTGAGTTTAGATGTCCAGCACGTGCATAAAATCTGGGAGATACGTGCCCGTAACCCCAGCGCTGGTTGAAGGGGCACAGGGCTGAGACAGAGGGATCCTTGGTGCTTTTCTGACCAGCCAGTCTAGACAATTCAAGAGTGCCAGGTTCAGTAAAGAGACATTGTCTCATAAAGGAAGACATGCACCACAATGCACATAAAGGTCTACATGACCTGACCTCCACACACATGCACCACAATGCACACACGTGTGTGTACACACACACACACACACACACACACACACACACAGAAAGGGGGAGAGAGAGAGAGAGAGAGAGAGAGAGAGAGAGAGATTATTCTTTGTTTATTAGATTGATAAGAGCAAAATGTTTAGTAAGTATTGCAGTTAAGACTGAGAAGAAACTTGCCCATTGCTAATGAGAATACAGATTGGTACAATCTTGATAGAGGGCAATTTAAACAGTGCCTTTATCATTCAAATGAACATATCCTGCACCAGCAAGTCTACTTTCGGACTTGGTCAGAAAGGGAAGTATGGACAGTCATTTGCAATATCTCTGCTTATTACCCATAGCTTATGCAACTATGAAAGAAAACAAGGATGTTTTGTGTGTGCTTGCGTGGAGCTATCTTCAAGTTGATTTCTTGCATGAAGGAAAACAAGCATGTCTACGTGTGCATTCATAAGCATGTGTTTAAAGACAATTTAAATATTTATTTGCATATTTACTGTTCGCAGACCATTATGGAAGTACAGGAAAACTTCATTTTTGTTTTCTATAGGAAAAGACATTTGTGGTCAAGGGGAAGGAATGGTGGTGGAGGCTTTAAAAAAAATTCAAACACTTTTTGTAGTATCTACATTTTTGAACCATTTCTCCTGCTCAAGATTAAATATAAAGTTTTAGGGCTGTCAAGATGCCTCCGTGGGCAAATGAACCTTCCACGAAGGCTGGTGACCTGAGTTCAATTCCTGGGAGCCAAATGGTAGAAAAGCAAGAACTGACCTCCACAGTCATGTGTCATGACACGTGTGCTGCACACACAGACAT
This sequence comes from Peromyscus eremicus, assembly GCF_949786415.1. NCBI lineage: Eukaryota > Metazoa > Chordata > Mammalia > Rodentia > Cricetidae > Peromyscus > Peromyscus eremicus. Next base: position 48,861,830 of record NC_081425.1, on the reverse strand, counting down.
AATAAAAAAAAAAGTAGTGATGAAATTGAATATTTTAAAGAAGAATAAGAAGGCAATAACATATAGGCTTGAGTGAGCTTTTATAAAGGTAAGTAAAACAGTGAATTTGCTGTCGTGTAAATTTCATCTTAACAACAGTGAAAACGATGCTCAGGACATCAACTCCGAACCAAAGACCAGACTCTCTTTCCTCCAGTTCCTCTCTAGAGCATGGTACTACCGCAGTGGTGTGCCAGGCAGGATTTAATGCCTGGCTCCCACTCCCACCCTTCAAAGCACCCATTTTTAGCATTTTCCAGTATCTGTGGTGTAAATATTCCAACCACTGAACATGGATTTGGGACGAGAGGCCTAGGGTTAGCCCGTGTGATCCAGCCATAGCACAGACATGTATTCAGTTAGGGAAAACCACCATCTTTGGGAATATCCCTAAGTGTTCAGTGGAATCCACTCCATCAACCAACCCCACGGGACTGTATGGCCACCTCAGCAGTATAAATTGTAAGTTCACTTTGTCCTCTGCTTTGGGATTTTGTCTTTTAGACGTTTACTTACAGGACAGAAAAATGCAAGGGCTGGTATCTGCGATTTACATGGAAAAGAACTCTTGCTGTCCCTGTGTGGGGCTGCTCTGCTGGCCCTAGACCTGGTAGGACATATGGTACACACTTTAAAGCATGTCTGTGTTTGGTTAATTTCTTCTCAAATTTTGTGTGTGGCTAGTGTGGGTCAGGAACCACAGAAGTTCTCATGACAGTTGGGAAACGAAGTTACCCAACTTGTTGATTTCTCTGTTTCCTATTCTCCTCGTCCTTCTTCTTTTGAGGGCCGTTAAAATGAAAGGGCTCAGTGAGAAAGCATTTGCCTTGCTCGGTACGTGCAAGGCCCTGAGTTTGATCCCCAGTCCCACAAAAGAAGGAAACAAATTTGAAATGTGCGCGCACACACACACACACACACACACACACACACACACACACACACACACACACGGTGATGGGGAATCAAATGTGAATTAAGCTCTTGCTTGGGCCTCTGCTTTCAACTGTTTGGTTAACCCTAGTGGGATAGAGTCTTGTCTGCTTCCTGCATCAGTGTTGCTACAGTGTTGCTATCACCCTGATCCAACAACAGGCACGGTCCACGTGAGATGGGGTGGTGACCCTACTCAGAAAATCCTCGGGCCCATTTTTTAGAGAAAGCTAATCTTGAAATCAGAATCTGTCGACAGTGGACCTTCAGCGATCACTGTTTCAAAGTGAGGTGGACCTTTAAAGAAAAAAGGAACTCCGGACAGCTGACAGTGGCCGGACAGCTGCTGTCACATGCTGGTCTCTGACCTTCTCTAGGGCAGGGAGCAGCTCCTGCTGGTCTGAGGAAGTGGTCAAGCAGCTTTGTGTTTTCACAGCAGGTTGGAGCCCTCTGCAGCTGAGTGAGCCCACAGGCTGGCCATGCCCACCCCATTGCTAACAGAGAGTCTTCCACAGGGGCCGATGAGGAAGGCTCGGCCAGCCGGAGCTGGGAAACAGAAGTAACTGGACCCCCCACGCTGCTGCTAACCGCGGACAGAGCTGGAGCTGTCTTCCTGCTTCTGTTTGCCCTGGACACTCTGCCTTTGTGGCCCTGCAGGAGCCTCTTTGCTCTTGGTGGGGTTCTTGGGGTTGAGTTTCACTTGATTTTTATCTATATGTCTTTTTAAATTTTTTTTTAAAAAATGTGTGCATGCCTGTTCTCTCTGTCACTCTGTCTCCTCCACACCCCCTTCCCCGTGTGTGTGTGTGTGTGTGTGTGTGTGTGTGTGTGTGTGTGTGTGTGTGTGTGTGCTGGGAACCAAACTCGGTTCTCTGCAAGAAGAGCAAGTACTATTAGCTGCCAAGCCATCTCTCCAGCCCCAGGTGTGCCTTACAGTAGAGAGTGAGGCCACCAGGAAAGGGAGGCACATTGCTATTGTCCCAGGCCTACAGGATTGCTCTGGGCTCTATGTTCCACTCCATTCAAGGACTCCTAGGTAGACCCTAAACAGCGAGCATCTGGGATGTCTGGCTCCATCTTCCTCATGTGAAGTTGACCAGGGCAGACTATCAGCTTGTCCTCTGCAGAGCCCAAAGAAAGGAAGTTTGGGGGTTATTTTCTCAAGCTCCCAGCCGGTGGGTTACTGCCCTCTAACACTTCGTGGTGGTTCTGTGGCTCTCAACATGTGATGGCTGCTTCTTTCACTCTTGCTGTCATGAGACTGAGGTGAGGGGCTTTTTTATTTTATTAACTTTTTTATTCCTGTCACAGTCACTGACCCATGCATCCAAAAAAAAACAACCAAAAAACAAAACAAAACAAAAAAACCCATACTCTGAAATAACTACATCATTGAGCACAATATAAAACTGACTGATGGAAAGAAAATGCAAAATGATGAAGTCATTATAAGGTCATGCACATTGCATTCCTGAGAGGT